>NC_057862.1:132157994-132457994 GCF_019393635.1 Dromiciops gliroides
TGAAAAATGCTATCCACCTCCAGAAGAAAAACTGATGGAGTCTAAATGCAGACTAACGCATAATTTTATTTTACTTTATTTTTCTTGGGTTTGTTTGTTTTTTTTTTTGGTCCCTATTTTCATTTGCAACATGGCTAATATGGAAATGTGTTTTTATAACCTGTATAATATATATCAAATTGCATACCTTCTCAAGTAGAAGTAGGAGGGAGAAAATTTGGACCTCAAAAATTTCAAAAAGTATATTTAACAAAAAAATTATACATGTAATTGAGAAAACTTTTTTGGGAGGTGGGGCAATGAGGGTTAAGTGACTTGCCCAGGGTCACAAACTAGTAAGTGTCAAATGTCTGAGGCCAGATTTGAACTCGAGTTCTCCTGAATCAAGGGCCGGGTGCTTTATACACTCTGTCACCTAGCTGCCCCTTGTCTATTACTTTATCAAAAAATTGAGGCAGGGTGGCTAGGTGGCGCAGTGGATAGAGCACCAACCCTGGATTCAGGAGTACCTTAGTTCAAATCCGGCCTCAGACACTTGACACTTACTAGCTGTGTGACCCTGGGCAAGTCACTTAACCCCCATTGCCCTGCAAAAAAAAAAAAAAAAAATGAAGCAATGCAGGGAGATGTTGGCTATATCACAAGTTATGAGGAAGCTTGTTTGATATTTATATACTTGCAAGCCAAGAGATTTTTCTGGATCGTTATCTTCACATAGTTTATAAACAGCTGAATTAAATGGCTACATGATTCAGAAAGTGGACGCCCTTTCATACTCCCACCCAAGAAAACCTGCTCTTTTCCTGAAAAGAAAAAACAAAAACAAAATATTTGTCAAAATTAGAGGAGGCTTGAATGCAGAGTCAGGGAGAAACTCCTCCAATTTCTAAATCACACTGGCAAATATTAAGCACCATTTGGGGGGCAGGTAGGTGGTGCAGTGGATAAATCACCTGCCCTGGATTCAGAAGGACCTGAATTCAAATCAGACCTCAGATACTTAACACTTACTAGCTGTGTGACCACGGACAAGTCACTTAACCCTCATTGGCCCGCCCCCCCCCCATAAAAGAAGGAAAAAAATATTAAGCACCATTTGTAAAAGCAACAACAAACAACAACAACAATAAATGTCTAGCATTTATATTGCAATGAAGATTTATCCTTATATCAACTGTGGAAGCTAAGTGTTGTTATTATCCCATTTTGTAGTTGAAGAAACTGAGTAAGGCAGAAGTTACATGATTTGCCCTCCAATGTCAGAGGGGGAAGGGGTAAAGTGTCAGACATGTGGAATCTGTTCTGTGAATTTGTTATACAAACATAGACACTGAGGCAAATCATTGGATACTAGATTGGGAATCAGAAGGAGCATAGATTCCAATAAGTCCAAACTCATTTTGTAGATGAGAAAATTGAGGCAAAGGGAGGTTACATTACTTTCTCAGGGTCACACAAGTAGGAAATATGTGGGGCAGGAATTGAACTCGGGTTTTCCTGACTACAGGTGAACTTTATGCAAAGAAAAAACAAATAGGTTGAGGGAAACGCCTTGCTGCAGCCATGCTAGGAGACCAGACTCTTGTTTTACCTGCCTAAGTGAATGACCGAGGTAGGAAAGACATTAGGCACAGGGTAAGGAAAACCTGAATACAGATCCTGCCTCAGACATTTCCTACCTGTAAGACCTAAGCAAAAGATTTTAACCTCTCTTTGCTCAGTTTTCTCATCTAACAAACTGAGTTTGGACTCAATGGCCTCTAGTGTCCTTTATGCTCCTATTATTTGCCTGAGTGTCCATGCCTGTACAAATAAATTCAATGCCCAAATTCCACACATCTGATATTTAAAACCTTCCCCCTTTCCAATCCAGACACTGTGTCCCTACCATCTGAGGTATCTTTATCTGTACAATTCCTGAAGAACCAAAACACTGCAGGTAATCATAGTGCTACAATGATCTCAGTGGTTCTCAGCCTAAAAGTTCCGTTTCACTAGCCAGGAACCTGTTCCTCTAACAGAACCCTGCTTACTGCCAGGTAAGGTTGCATTTTCAGAGAAAAAGCCTAGGGTCCTCCATCTGAATAGGTAAAATGTGGCACAGTGGACAGAGTGCTACCTTTAGACTCCAGGGACCTGAATTCTCTCCTACCCCTGCCACATACTACCTGTGTGATAGTAGGCAAGTTCCTTATGCTCATTGGGCCTCATCTGTAAATCAAAGGGGTGTGGAATACTGGACATACTTCTAATATCCTTTTGAACTCTTGAGCTAAAATCTCATGACCTGTAAGACAGTCTCAAATCACCACACAAGCTCCATCAAAATTCAACTACCCTACATAATCTAATTCAAAATCCTCAAAATAGTAGTGTTCCTTATCGCAACCAAACACAAATTCCTAAACGTGCAGTCCCTGAAGCTCAAAAAATGAGATTAAGGAGAGGGCATCCTAGAAGGAAGAAGGGGCTGAATTTTACAGAAATACTTAAGCTCTTAAAACATTAAACATTAAGAGTTTAAAGGAGAGTGATTTATTGTTCTATCTAAAAATCCATAATACCATTGTAGCAGATGTGAACATAGTCATCAGCTTTGAAGTGTGGAAATGGAATATGAGTTGACTGTGTCAGCAGTACTCTCTACCAAGACTCCATCTGTATAGCTTTATAGGAATCCCCAAGCTCTGTTTCCCTCCAGAGTGCATAAAGACCAAACACTGCCTATTTTGCAAATAACAGCCATAGCCAAGTTTGCAACCTTGGCACTCCTCACTCAGTGTCTGGACCCACTTTATCATACCTGCATTTCCTATGGACTCCTTCTGGTTTCTTTGCACTGAACAAAATCTCAATTATCACTGTTGCCCCTCAGCACCACAACCAACCCTACTCGCTGTCAAATTGGATTCTTAAAGGGTCAAGACGAGAGCAGCTGAAAAGAATTATGGAACTCATATCAGGTGACACACCTGTCCTCAAAGTTTCAGCAAAATTAATTGCTTCTGTGTCACCCAGGAGAAACCTAAAGTATCAGCCAAGGACCTTTAAAATAAAGAAGCAAGAAGATATTAGTAGAGGGTATAGTATAATGACTGGACCCTTACTGTGGAAGAGAAAGGGGTATGGCATTACTACTCACCTTGTAACAGTGTTGTAATGATTCTTATCACCCAAGTTCCAGCTGCAGTTGGCTAACCTAGCAGCAGAAAGTGACTCCCTGGGGCCCTCCAGCCCTGAACAGCTAAAATAAAATGCAAAATGTGCCACAACACCCTTCCCCACTACAGATAAAAAGGCCCAGCAGAATATGTAGGCACATTTTAATAGGGCCTCAGCTAGGCCCTCCTGTTTTTTTGCACCCCCAGCTAATTGCAGGGGCAACGTAGGCATTCAATTGAGCACATAGTTAAGCAGCCAACTAACCACCTGGTTGCACACACAATTAAATATTTGCACCTGCAATAGTAGTATGTGTGAGTTATCCCTATAATAGTCTGTGGGGGTAGTAGAATAGAAGTAATTTTCAAAAAGCTCCTTAGTTCTATATTGAGTTATTTAAAAATAGATACTTTTGTAAAATGCTACTAACTAATTACTTCCTTTAAAAAAAGATTCCACACTGAGCGTTTCTTTTTCTTTCTCTATTTCAAAGTTAATAAAAAAACAAAAAACAAGAGTTAATCAGCTAAATGCACTAGGATTCAACTCTTCCACATGGAGATCAACTAGAGGGGCATCATCTGCTGCATATCAAGACCTTTTCATATCTTTTAGCTAGTGTATTAGTTTCCCTTGCTTCCTTCTCCCTGTGTTATACTGTAATTAAGTTACTTCACCTCTAAACATCCCCCTTTAAAAATAACAGTTAGTAGATTGGTAATTGTATATAAGAAGAAATATCTCTGGAGTTTTGCCTCTATTATAGTTTTGCTGATTCTTACTTAGACAGTTATTGTTAAAGAACTGATTATACTATTTTATCGCATTAACAACATTACTCAGGAGTAAAAGAAGTTACCTATTTCTTGGCATGATGCATAGAAAAGAGAACATAACTAACTAGATTTCATTTAACTATCCTGTTGTCTACTACATGACATAGAATGCTTGGATTAAGTGCCATTCATGTCACATAACACTCACTGATTGGGATGGAATAAATGCCTATTTCAAGCAAAGACTTTGAGTAGAATTTCAAGTCATCCCAACATTCTAGACAGCGGTTTTGACAAAGGCTAATGTCTGAAGCTTAAGTAGTAAATCTGCTACATTTTGATTTCAATGGTAATTTTTTTTTCCTCTTGGCTTTTTATTTGACATTGTGATTACTGCTTAGTTCTAAGAACTTACTAGTTCAGGAACAATGTAATGCCTCCTGATAAACTGGCCTGCAGTTTGACCTGGAGCATCTCTTAGCACAATGCCTTACTATTATCATGCTGTGGAATTTTGACCAAAACATTCTCTTTCTTCAAGGGAAAAAAAGGTCCCAAATAAAACCCACTCTTTACAATTAAGTGAACTGTAAGGAGTCGGTGGGGTCTGATAGGATGCCAAACCCCAATGGGGCAAGAGAAATATCAAGAGAGAGGTTGTGGGAGTTAGCATCAGTCAGATAGACCTTGAAGTACAACAGCTGTGCGTTGTCTTTGAGGCAGAGGATCAAGTAGAGAATATGAGATAGGCAAACGTTGGCTTAAACTTTCTTCTCTCTTTGATTGTCCTTGGACATCTGCCTCATCTCCTGTCAAGAATGTTTGGCAGCTGTTAGCTCAGAATAACACTGCTGCTCAGCCAAGCCGCCATCCCAGTCTTCTAATACTTTAAGCCAACTAGTCTCTGTTGTGTGCCTAGACCGATAGAGAGCTATGCTAATGCCTTGAGCTAACTAGCCTTTCTAATAGCCATGAAATACATAGGAGTGGGGTCTTTGGTTTATTTTCCTCACGTGCTAATTGGCTTTAATTGTTGGCCAATTGGATTTCAAGTTTAAAAAAGAGTGGGCCACACAAAAGAAAAGTGTTCACTTCAGACCGTGGGAGAGGCTGACTGTTCTGTTTGGTCTCTAATGGAGTAGACTTTATGCAGATGCACATATCTCCTGGCAGTGGGTGTGCAAGGGAAAATTCTCAGTTCAACCATCATGATTTTGGGAAAATCCATATATTTCTCCCTGGTCAAATGTCACTCCCTTGAACTATTTGCTAAATGACAGAAGGCTGTCTCCCTTCCCACCACTCTCTATTCCCTCCTCCCTTCCTAACACACATACACACACACACACACACACACACACACACACACATTTGCTATATAGCACCAAAAGTGAAGTGGGATAGGACTTGGAATGATTTGGTATCCATGGAATGAGTTCTCCAATCTGAAAACTTCCATTTGGTATATTAAATAAGTAATTTTAGTTGAGAAGGCAATTGGCTAATTTGAGACCATTAACAATAGAATACTTCTACCAAATCCAAGAAATTAGCATCCTGTGGATGTTAAAAACAAGATTCCTTACACATTATTCCAACTATGTTTCTGAACACCACCTGGGGGCACTTCAATAGAAATAAGGTCTCAGTCCAAGACCCCTTGGACTTTCTGCTTATAGTGCAAATTAAATTCAGGGTGGCAAATTTGAGAAATGACTAGAAAAAACTTAATAAATAACTAATTAAAGTCTAATAATGACTTTGTACTAGCTTCAGGTAGAAATGGAATGATTTCTATTTGCCATAAATCTGGTATAATTTTTGTTTGTTTTTGTTTTTTGGGGGTTTTTTGCAGGGCAATGAAGGTTAAGTGACTTTCCCAGGGTCACACAGATAGTAAGCATCAAGTGTCTGAAGCTGGATTTGAACTCAGGTACTCCTGAATCCAGGGCCAGTGCTTTATCCACTGTGCCACCTAGTTGCCCCTCTGGTATTATTTTTAAACCCACCATTATTACAAATCACTTGAGATGGAATATTTCTCATAGATTTTTTTTTCCATTTTAATACCCCAAATTCACCATATTTATGTAGAATGTAAAACTATTTCATAACCAGTTGAACAATTACAATTTAAGTGACTAAATATCTAGTCTAAGTCAATAATCATAAACAAATAAGAATAATAATAACTTCTGTGGTCAGTTGATCAATTTGGTTATTGTCTTTTTGTTTGCACCTGTGATCAGTATAGAGAATTTCCATTGTTAAATTCCTATATTAATACTTATAGTCTTAAAACTTATAGTCTTAAAAAGTTGCCCAGGGCACTGAGAAGTTAAATGACTTGGCTTTGATCCTAACGCTGATAGAAACTGAAACCAACTTGCCTGACTCCAAGACCAGCCCTTCTCTCCATAGGCCATACTTCCTCTTAGGTTTTAGAGTGAATTAATTGGACCAACTTTTTTTTACTTCTAAGAACCTCTAGAAACTATGAAGCCAGTTTGTATGTACATATATCCTGAATTTACATTTTTATCAGTTTTCTTCTTGATATGCTGTTAATATTGGCTGTTTTAAATTATTCTTTTTCTGAAACCTTATGAAAATATAATCCTAAACTCGATTTACATTTAAATATTCTTTTATAGTTGATCCCAAGGCTAGTAAGCAGGAAAGAAAACACGTGAACTTGTTTCTAGCTCCAAGTCTAGGGCCTCTTCCAATGTATCTCACAAGAATCAGTCAACCAACTGCCTCTATATTTCTAATTTATATATGGTATACCACATTGAATCAATCCACCCATGTACAAATATTGTCTAAATTCTAAATTTAAAAATCTAATATTCTACTATCATAACTTACATTTTTATGCATTAACTAATTTTAAAATGTCACCATTTCTTCATGGTAGTACAAAAAATTATGCCAAAGTAATATGGGGAGGCACGGGAAGAAAGAGATATATGTAAGACTAAAGTTTCTATGGTTTTTATTGTTGATTTTACTATGACTAGAAAGAAAAATGAAGTCATCACTAATTCTCCCAACTCCTTCCTTAGAAAAGTTCATGTTATCCCTCAAATATCCCCAGTAAAAGCCCATCCTGAATACTATCATGTGTATATAAATCAAATTCATTAAAAAACCCATTTTGGACTATAGTGTTTAGATACTCTATACCCATGAAAGCTCACTAGAAAAAAAGTACAAGTACCACACATCTCACCATGATCATCACTGACATTTAAAATAGTGCTTTCAATTTTGCAAAAGCACTTCTATTTATGAGCAATATTCAATCCTTTACTCTGCATCAATCAGATAATAGGGAAAAAAAGGACTCCCCACTGAATTTTTTCCATATACTGTGCCCCAAAATTCTAGTGAAAAATTGCACTAAAATTTAAGCTAACAAAGTTTAAAATCACACTAACACTTTTGAGAAACCTGTAAGCTATCTCAGCTTAAGACTGAACTTTTAGGACACCGTATTCCCTATTAAATATATTTTGATTTGTAAAGAGTGGTTTCAATATTCCAATGGCAGGTATGAAAAGTGAGGAGAAGGAAAGTAAAGGGAATAAGTATTTTTTAAGCACTTTACAACTATCTCATTTTATCCTCACAATAACTCTGGGAGGTATGTGCTATTGTTATCCTTATTTTATAATTGAGAAAACTGAGGCAGACAGCCATTAACAGGTTTGCCCAGCATCATACAATTGGTAGGTGTCTGAGGTTGAATTTGAACAGAGGTCTTCCTAACTCCAGGAAGGTACTGAAATCAGGACTTCTGCAAATTCTGTTTGTTCCATATACATATATACATGTATATGCACACATATATACATTTGTGTGTGTGTATATATACTTGTATATTTATATATACATATATGCATATATATGCATATTTATCAGGCATCTAACAGAACTAATGACTGATCATAGATTGGCTTCATTTCAGAATATAGTCCTTTTGAGTCTTATCACCAGGAGAAGCCTAGGTAATCATAGATTGTTGTAATTCATTTAACCCATAGGGCTTGTACTCTAACAATTAAGAGCAGAAGTATTATTTAACATGCTATCCCCATATAAGTGTAGCCTGAATGTCCTGTACACCCTCATGAACAATAATAGTTCAAATTAGATGAATTTTCAACAGTAATTTACCTATCTGGTTTGCTTTTTACTCCTATCTACTTTGCAAACCAGAAACTTCTGAAATTAACTCAAGTTAAGTATTCAGTTGCTCACCAGACTAAAAGACAGTCAAAAAATAGCAGTGAAATAGTAAAACATTCCAATGAGAAAGAAATGATTGATTAATCAACGGAAAATAATCTCCACCATTTCCCCAAATAAGTACAGTTTTGTTCCCCTTCCCTCCAACACCCCAATAGCCTAGAATATTTGTTCCTCTAAAGGATTCACAAGTAAAATAAGACAAGTTATTTTCTGCAACAAGAATGAGGGAGTTGGAGCTTTCGGTGTGCAGACAGCCTTGGCCTCCTGCATGAAAAACTATTCCTTGCCAATATCTTCTGTCAGCTATTAATCACTTCAACCACTCCCAGTTTCCATGAAGCTCATGTGTTGGCTTGCTTCAGGCACTACTCATAGTTCCCAGTTGCCCCAGTCATATACATCAACTACCCTTACGCAGGATCCTCTCTACCTGGAGGATCATGAATCCTAACAAAGACCTCCACTACGTCCTTCAATCCTGTGGAAAACCAATCAGGACCACAGTGTAGGCTTCAATTTACACATGAGTATTTTTGCTCTGGGCACAGGACTTTGGAGGGAAAATCCTTGACCTACTCTGTCAGTTTTTGAGTATAAGTTAGAATTAGAGGACAGTGGATAATATAAAGGGCTCAAGGGACAGTTTTCGTTATTCAGTAATAGTCCTAACCTAGAGAACCCACAAAAGCGTGCCAATTACCAATGAACCACAGAGTAAAATACGACTTTAAAATATCATTACTGGAATCATAAACCTCACATGAGTCTAAGGTCACTTTTAAGTGCACATTGCTTTCTACAAACTATATTGACCTAAAGATTTACTTTTAAAGATATTTTAGACTTAGAAATCTGTACTGTTATTTACAAGGTTCCCGACTATCTCTTTTGTTTGTTTGTTTGTTTTTGTTTTTGTGAGGCAATTGGGGTTAAGTGACTTTCCCACGGTCACAGGTCACACAGCCAGTAAGTGTTAAGTGTCTGAGGCCGAATTTGAACTCAGGTACTCCTCACTCCACGGCCGGTGCTCTATCCACTGCACCATCTAGCTGCCCCCTAGACTATCTCTTTTATAGCAAAGATTTTGTTGTTTTTGTTTTTTCCCATCTCTCTTCTCTTAGTACAATCTGTCTCCATTATTGTTCAGGTCATTTGGTCTATCAGAGAGATTAGCCTACAGGTTCTGTCATTTTTACACTTCTAAGAAGTGTGAAAACACAACATTTCTTGGCTCTTAAACTAGCTGCATTCATTTTCCTTCCTCAGGTTTCTAGAGATTTAAAAATCTACTGACAAGTTAAGTGATGTCATAAGTCACACTTGAACAGAACTTTAATTTATATCTCAAGAAACATTCCTCACATAAAAATGGTCATTATCACAAACCTTTGGAAGTTTTCATAGTATATCCTCTTTTTCAATGGCAACTGAGGAGAGAGTATCTTTATTTTGACTATTTATACTGAGAAATGATTTTTGCCAGTTCTTTGAATTACAAAACTTCTCTGAGCAAATGTTGGATTCTCTAAGTTCCTATGTTCTTTTTCTTCTGCTAAGAGTTGAAAGGGAACTGAGTTTAGAGGTGTTCCTCTATGCTCCATTTAGGATACTTTGTTTCATGTTTCATTTCCATCTCACAGCATTCACACTGAGGAGAAGGACTTGGCCTCCTTAGTTACAGTCAATACAATTTTGTGCAATCTGTAGAGAGATAGTAAGAAGTATTAGTCAAAAGACTCACAAGGGCATTCAGCATGTACAAATTTGCCATCCTCTACTGCCACTTGAGAGCATGCTGATCTGAAACAATATTTCTTTTTAGAGAATACTTGCAATTTTTCTAAAGCTACATTTCAAAGACTATGGAAGTCACTTCTAAAGGATTGGGAACAATTAAATTCAAGCAACCTTGGAACTCACTTTGTACACTGAAATAATGCTTTCGCACCCTTCCCATGGCTCAGCTGTATCACCTTCACCATCATCACTTCAATGAAGATTAATTTTTTTAGGAACCCCATGATCAATGCTGTGGTCACTATAGACAATTTTACAGCTAGGAAATCTTTAGGAAGGCACTATGAAAGTGGATAAAAATGAACCATGTATACATGACACTAAATATATGGAGGTGCATGGTTGGAAACCCTAAATTCTGAATTTGAATTGGATCTATGCCTATTATATTTGTTTAGAGAGGCAAGCTATCTCAATTTTTTGTCATGAAGATAAATTGTCTTGCAATTAATTAATCTTCATGAACTACTGTAATTAGTCATTAGAAAATATAGCGATTAGAGAACTATATCTAAATGCATACTACCATTGTCCTCATTCCTCTCCCATTTCTTATCCTTTCTTAAATACTAAGGGTTCAGTGTAGGAGACTGGCAGAGGCTCCCATTGGGGCACAGTGAGTAGCCTTTTTGCTGTATGAACTCATCTTAGACTTCACAATATGAGGTATTATGGGTCCACTTTCAAAGGTGTTGCAAATGCCAACAAAGTTTGTTTGTGTGTTTGTTTTTTCCCTAGACTTTTCCCTTGACTATAATATTCATGAGATCACCTTCTCACATCATGCCTTTAAAGTTTACAATGGGATTTGAATATTAGAAGAAATGGGAAAATTATTTTTAAATTATAACTTTAAGATTTGAGATTTCCTGCCTCCAAAAGATTTGTGTTTTGAACAGAGTTGATTTCCCCCCCTCTAAATTGAATATACCTTATGTCAGAAATGTAATAATGCAGAAGAACTATAATGTAAAGAAATTTCTTTTCTAATGCTCACTAGAAGACTAGATCATCACTGCAGATGTTACATCTGAGCTTGGCTGAACCTCTTTCTTCTCCCTTCCCCCAGTTCCTCAGAAAAGCAGTGTCCTCCCAGGTGGGTCATTTTCTTTTTGAAGACTGATGCTTGGAACAGAAATCTGGAAAGACTCCTGCTATCTGCCTTTCACTCTGAACAAGACAAGACCACCCAGAGATTTGCCTGAAGAAATATTACACCAACTATTGGGCCAAGAGGCCTCAAATTGGCCCAGAGAGCACAGTGAAATTGACAACTCACCCAACATTGAAAATAGAAAAAGATTAACTTGCATATTATCATAACTAGACAAAAATGGAATTAGAAATCAATCCAAATTCATCGTTTCTCTTCCTTTGTCCAAACACTGTTGCTAAAGTGTTATCAATTGAAACCAGCTCTTACTAAGTCAATAAATATTTTAGTTACCCTTTTTCTGATTCTTCTACCAATTTTGATGGAGAACTAATACATTTCCTTTGCTGTTTCATTAAACTGAGCTTAAATGTTCCCTTGATCTCTGTTTTGAAGAGAGATTGCCTTAATCTGTCCCCTTTGGTCAGTGACAAATGTAAGTCCAAAGAATTTATGATTATATTGGCATTATGCTTCCTACTATCCCTTTCTTCTATTCTCACTCTGCTTCTGACCACCGAAAGATCTTATCAGCTTCAGGTGTTTCCGGGTTGTTACCAGTCTCAACCTAGACAGTTCCAGCCCTAACTGACTAATCCAGATCCTCATGAGTAAGCATAATATGCTCTCTGTCATGTCACAAAAGAAGGGAAGTCTCTTTCGCTGATAGATGCACTGAAATTTTGTGTCACCTTATCAAGGCCAAATGTATTAGCCTGTTCTTTACTAGGACAAATTAAGTAAAACCAATATTCCATGGATCGGCCCATGGAGAACATGATGATATACATTTCTTAGGTTTTCTCAGGTACAAAATTTGTACCATAATAAAACTTTAAAGCATGCTATAAGTGATGAAGCCATAAGTTTATTTATTATATAGGCCATTTTCTTTCATACATGACAACAATTCATATATCCCATATAATTGCAAAATTACTTTTCTTGTTTGTACCATTTCTTTTATTTTTAATTGTCTTTACTTTTCTCTGTCTCTCTCCCCTCCTCCTCCTCCTGTCAGCTACATTTATCACTATTCAAATAGTGATGTCATTAGAATAGGCAGAACTTTGTGACATCTAGAAATTCAGAAATGTCATAAAAATAAGTTTATATAATGATGGAAAATTGATATCATGTTTTGGAAATCTAGTTTAACTGGTTATCATGATATATATGTATATATATATATATATACTACATTTATATCAAATATATACATAGACACATTTCTCTGTTATGAGAAAGTCTAATAAGATTAAATATCTATATAGCCTTGAAATTTTGAAGACCTTTACATAATATTTTTGAGACATTATTATGCTCTACGTTAGGATACTATCATAGAGCAAAGGATACATATGGAATGAACCCAAATCTCTGACCCTAATAAACCTTTAAATGGAATTTCCTAAGTTTTGATGTATTGGAAGAAGAGCCCTATTCATATTGTCATCTGGTGGTGCAGCACTGTGCAGCAGTCCAGCTTCATGTATGTATGTATGCATGTTTGTATGCATGTTTGTATGTGTGTGTGCATGTATATATGTATGTTTGTATGTATATATGTATGTGTATAGTGTGAATGATTCTAAAGTGGCTACCAAAGCCACATGCAATCTTATTGTAACTGAGAAAACTCAAAGATTATCAAACAAAAGAAATAAAAGCAAATAAAAAGAAAACAAAACCAAGTATCCCACAACTGCTAAGAAAATTTCCCCTCCAACCAAAATAATTTTAGAGAATCAAGGAATGGGAGTAATACTGAGTTTTCTCTCATTTACTGATCATATTGTTGCACCCTAGTGAACTTGGAAAGGATCCTATCACATTTTCACTTATATTATTAAGATCAAAATTAATAATATATATAAAGTTCTTTATAGACTTTTAAATTGCTATATAAATATTAGCTTTTATGGTTATGACTATTATAATTATTTATGTATTCATATCATATATCTATTCCTATATATGAATGATATGAATATGTAAAGTATATTCACTACTCATTAAGACTATATCCATAATTGCTTTTCTTGCCTACTATACTGCCAGGAAACAGGAGAGTTAAAACAAAGAAACAGCAATGAAATAGTCCTAGCCCTCAAGGGAAACTTCCTTTGGAAACATGGATAGCTTGGCTGATGCAAGATTCCCAATGGTCCTGGGAAAACAATTACCCCCAGATATTTAGCAATAATTTGCTGTATAATCTGGACTCGTAACATCAGGTCATAATTTTTGTGGTCAACCTTAAAAGGGTTATATAAAATTGTTATTGTACTATGAAGATGATAATATTCAAAACAGTTAAGTCTGTCATGTAGAGAGAATAATGGACCATCTACTGGTGGATGGCAAGAGTATTACATTGGTTTAACTGTTACATTAAAAATCCTAGAACAGTAGTTCCTAAAACATGGGCAATACACACCACTAGCCTAAGTAGTTAGCACAAGAAGTGCTCCCATTGGGGTGGAGCCAAGATGGCAGAGGAAGGTCAGTGACTTGCCTGGGCTTTCCACAAGACCCCTCCAAATACCTTCAAATAATGCCATAAGACAATTCCTGGAGCATCAGAACCCAAAAAAGGACAGGGTGAAATAGTTTTCCAACCAAAGACAACTTGGAAGGTCAGCAGGAAAGGTCTGTTGTACCAGGGTAAGAGTAGAGAGCAGTCCAGAGCAGACCACACCAGCTCAGACCCAGCCAGAATGGACCCAGCCCCAGCAAACCAGGAGCAGGCCTCAGAAGACTCTGAATAAGCAGCAGCATCAACTGCTTCTGGAACTCTTAGCCCACAGAGAGTAAGGGGGTCAAACAGTTGGCCAAGAGATTATAGGGGTCTCTTTACTAGCATTGAGGAAGGACTCTGTTGTTTTGCCCATACACTGATCCAGATCACAGTCTTGGGAGTCAGTCTAAGGCAGGAAAGGAGCACAAGCACACCAGAACTTTCAGCTACAATGGAGCAGGACTCTGTTCATAGTTCCAGAGCAGAAAATCAGGACTGTGATTGTTTGCAGACCAAGGCACAGGCCAGGAGAGTAGTAAACATACCTCTCATTAATTCATACCACCTTAGAAGAACTAAAAACTTACACATTCCTAGAAGTATCTTAAAACAGCTTCACAAACCCCATGAAATTTCAGAAAGTTATCCCTCCACCCTGTAAGCAGTGCCCCACTTTACCAAATAGTTAAAAGTCAGTAAATAGGCTGGGAAAATAAGCAAACAGAAGAACAAAATTCTGACAACAAGGAAAATCAAAATATACCCTCAGAAGAAGATAACAAAGTCAAAGCTCCTACATCCAAAGCTCCCAAGAAAAATATGAATTGGTATCAGGCCATAGAAGTGCTCAAAAAGGATTTTGAAAATAAACTAAGAAAGATATATGGAAAAAAATGGAAAAAGAAACGAAAGTGATGCAAGAAAATCATGAAAAGTCAAAATCTTGGTAAAGGAGACACAAAAAATACTGAAGAAAATAACATCTTAAAAACAAGATTAGGCCAAATGGTAAAATAAGTATAAAAAGCCTCTGAGGAAAAGAATGCCTTAAAAAGCCCAATTGGCCAAATGGAAAAGAAGGTACAAAAGCTCTCTGAAGAAAATAACTCCTTAAAAATATCATTAGCAAATGGAAACTAATGACTTTGTGAGCAATAAAGAAACAATAAAGCAAAAATAAAAGAATGAAAAATTAGAAGGCAATGTGAAATATCTCGTCGGAAAAACAACTGACCTGCAAAATTGATCCAGGAGAGATCATTTGAAAATCATTGGATTACCTGAAAGCCATGATCAAAAAAAGAGCCTAGACATCATCTTCCAAGAAATTGTCAGGGAAAATTGCCCTAATAGTCTAGAAGCAGAAGATAAAATAGAAATTGAAAGAATCCACTGATCACCTCCTGAAAGTGATCCCAAAATGAAAACTCCCAAGAATATTATAGCCAAATTCCAGAGCTCCCAGTTCAAGGGGAAAATATTGCAAGCAGCCAGAAAGAAAAAAAATCAAGTATTGTGGAGCTATAGTCAGAATAACTCAAGATTTAGCAACTTCTACATTAAAGGATCTTGGAATTAAGGCTTGGAATATGACATTCTGGAGGTCAGAGGAACTGGCATCACAAACAAGATCACCTACCCAGCAAAATTGAGTATAATCCCTCAGGGGAAATATGGTTATTCAGTGAAAAAGAGGACTTTCAGGCATTCTTGATGAAAAGACCTGAGCTGAATAGAAAATTTAACTTTCAAATAAAAGACTCAAGAGAAGCATAAACAGGAAAATAGGAAAAAGAAATCATAAAGGATATGAAAAGGTTAAACTGTTTACATTTCTGCATGGGAAGATGATACTTGTAACTCATAAGAATTTTCTCCTTATTAGGGCAGGTGGATGGAGTATATTTAGACAGAGGGCACAGGTGTTAGTTGAATATGAAGGGATGATATCTTTAAAAAATAAAATTAAGGGGTGAAAGAAGAAGACACTGGGAGAAAGGGAAAGGGAGAGGTGTAATGGGGTAAAGTTTCTCATATAAGAGGCATACTTATATCCATATGTGCAACATGCATTGTCCTTTTATTATTTTTTCCTCAATTAATAGAGATGAATCATCCAAAAACCATTGCACTGAGATTTGTGAGTTTCTGGGTTGGGTTTTGTTTTACATTTAAATACTGGTTCCTTTTCTCTAAAAGGTTAGCAACCAGTGGATTCAGGTCCTCCTGACTCTAAGGCCAGTGCTTTATCCACTGCTTTACCTAGCTTTACCTAGCTGCCCGTCACCTCAGGCACTTATTAGCTGTGTGACACTGGGAAAGTCACTTAATCCCTATTGCCTTAAAAAGTCCGGGACTATCTCCAGTCATCCTGATATATATCTTGCCACTGGACCCAGATGTCTGTGGAGGAGAGAGGTAGGTTTGTGACCTTGCACAGCCCTTCTTCATTTACTTCAATTCACTGCAAGTCATGACATCACAATGATGTTATGGTCCTCTTCAAGAACAAAGGACAAACAAAAACAATAGGAACTAGTGACCATAAAGGTACAGAGTACTGGGTAGATCATCCCTGAAGATATAAAAGATATGAAGTCTGTCTTGTAGTTGGCATGCTTGGAGGGAATACTCAGCATGCTGAGGGATATTGAAGTCTATAACAGTAGTGGCAATTTCATGAACAATCGACGGCTTGAACAATCTTCTATGCATTCTAGGAGGTTAAAAAGGAAAGACAATTTTCTGTTCTCATGGATGTTACTGCAGTAAAACACTGTGGGTAAAACAATAGACCAAGAATCAGAAAACCTAGATTTGAAGACCTTAAAGCCTATGTAAATTATTTATATTGTTACTTCTTAAAAGATAAGCTAAGGAACAATTAAGAGATACAAGTTTGTATGTAAATTATAGTGTTCCTTGCTTAATACCAGTTATTGAAGGCTAAAGAATAGCCAGATCAGAATGGCCTGAGACAAACAGGGAGTGCCTTATGAAGAGAGACTGGCACTTAATTAAAGATTTGAATAATGGGCAGGATTTCCATTTGAGAAAGAAAGAAGCAAGTGGGTTCATGGCAAGAGACACCATGTGAACATAGGCAAGGAAATCAAGATGATTTTAAAACTCTAGGATTTAGAGATGGAAGGGAAATCATCTACTCTAAGCCCTATATTTTATAGCTAAGGAAAGAAAAACTTTCAAAAATATAGAGAGCGACTTCCAGATTACCATAATATCATGATCTCCAAGGAAAGGATGATTTAGAGATAAGACCTGAAAACCAAGAAAAGAAGATTTTGGATCCAAATAAGTAAGATGCTTTCTTGTGAAGAGTTTATATAATCATAGAAGGCCCAGAATATAATCACAAAGTATAAAAGAAGTGGTAAGGAGCTTTCCTACAACCGTATAACAATGTGTGAAAAAATTTTTGTTTCAACATTGAAGGTCCCTCTGCCTCTCTGGTCACTTCCCCTGATTGGTCAGTTCCTTCTAGAACCTCCACTTTGAGGAAGGGTCCAGGCTAGCCATGTTTACTTCATTCCTCTCCAGGCTCAATTCTTATTCCACTGTGTCCTTGTACAGGTACCTTCTTTCCCTCACCTCTATTCAGCTACCTTTTATGCACTGTCTTCCCCTATTGAGGGAAAAGGTAATCTTTCCTTTTGCTTCTTTTTCTATTCTCAGCCCTTAGAACAATGCCTGGCACATAGTAAATACTTAATAAACACTTATTGACTTTATCTGAATTCTATTCTGGTTAGTTTAGCTAGAGCAAAACATACAAAATGGATCTTTCCTGATTGGCTTGATACTTCATAATGAAATCACATTGTTTACCTGAAAAGTCAGGGTCCCCTAGTCTTTAACATTGACATACCCTAGGAAAAAGGAAATAGCTTAGAAGCTACTATCACACAGCAACAGACCTTGGAACATAGATACAAAACCACCAAATCCCTGTAGCTTGGTAGCACACAAGAATCTCCCAAAGAGCAGCACAGGGGAAACATATGTGTAGATACACATGGCAAGCATTCAGGAAGTCTGTTCTGATGACTTCTACCTGACTTGCTTCTTCTTTCTCTAACACATCATCTCTGCACAAACAATATCACAAAGACTAGTCTCAAATACCAGCAATTAAAGTCTTATTTCTCTCTGTTTCTATAAGTAGCACAAGAACAAAACAAAATGGGATGCTCCTCAGAACTCTTAAATACAACTCTCTTACTGCTCCCACATCTCAGATAACTGGCCTTCTTTATGGCATTAAGTTATAGTACTGAGACCTTGTGTTCTGTGATCCAGAGACCAATTTTTTTCCATTTGGCTCGGAACCCGCACTCTTTATCACATGGATTATCTCTTACAAAATCTCTTCTATAGCACTGGACATGTACCAACTTGATGTCTTTCCTCCATTGGCCTCACTCAATGGTTAAGATAAGATAACCCAGTGTCTTTGACCCCATTTAGACTCCCTTTTCCTTGGTGAATTAAATTTAATCTAAAGATTAATTAAACATCTACCATTCAACAGACACTGAGTATACAACATAAAAGAGGAAATGTTCTCACAAATTTCAATTCTACTAGGCATGTGGAAAGGGAAAATGATGCAAAATGTACATAAATGAATAAATAGGAAGCACAGAAAAATATTGCAAAATAATTTCAATAGAGATAGAAAATATGTAACTTAGGCTATCAAAAAAAGGCCTTGTATAGGCAATAATACTGTGGCTAGGGATTCTGAGACACTAAGATTAAGAAGAAGATCATTCCAAATATGAAGGACTATATGAAGGTATGGAAGTGGAAAACAGAGTATTATGTTGGGAAGGGGGAAAACATTTATTAAGAACCAACTACATGCCAAACACTATCATAAGCATATTACAAAACTATCTCATGTAAGCCTTAAAACAATTCTTTGAGGTAGGTGTTATTATTATCTCCATTATACAGTTGAGAAAACTAGGGCAGAGGTTAAGTGGCTTTTCCAGGGCCATACAGTTAGTGTCAGAGACTGAACTTGAACTCAGGTCTTCCTGATTCCAGGCTCAGTTCTTTATGCAAAGAGCCACCTATCTCCTAGAAATGAAGTTTGACTGGTTTGAATGGAATAGAGAGTATGTGAAAAGAAGTAATATAAAATAAGATTGCAAAGATTGCATATTAGAAAGATTACATATATATGTACATATGTATCTTATTTATAATCATTATTGCAAATTATAAAGTGCGTGTTACAACAATGTCATCATAGTCTTCTGTATAAAGATCATTTCATCATGTTATCCTATCCTTTCATAATAATTATTAGAAAAATATTTTCTATGAATTTTAATTCCTTTTTATTGAGCAAAATGATTAGGTTTTAAGGATGCAGCATCTTTTTTAGCAAGGAAATTTAGTTGTGGCTTCACCATTTCAATGCCCCAAAGATTCAAAGGTAAAGTGGGAAAGCAAGTCATCTTCATTCTCCCAAATAATATCTTTATTCACATGAACATTATGAAAACAAGATTGTCATCTGTGATGCTGGTGGAATGACTTGTCTTCATTAGATTGGCAGAAAGTTAAGCTTTTGGTACAATTGACTTTAGCCTTTGGCTGTGGGAAAGGACACTCTCACAAGTAAGAAATTGTTTGACCGTGAAACCCCTCTAGGGGAAAAACATGGGCAACATCTGGAACAAAGAAAATCGAGAAGAAAAAAGACCTCAGAGAGAGAAATAGAGAGAGAAAGAGGGAGGGATGGAGTGAGGAAGAGAGAGGGGGAGGGAGGGAGGGAGAGAGAGAGACTGAGGATTGTGAAAGTAAAGGAGAATGAATGGACAAAAAGAAGGGATAAAGTGTTTAAAAAGGGGGGGGGGCTCAGTAACAGGAGTAATAATAAAAATTTAGCTAAGTTCTTAATGTCAAATCTATTTTTATCCTAAATTCTTTGCTTTAAAAATGGATCTTGAGGGGCAGCTAGGTGGCGCAGTGGATAGAGCACCAGCCCTGGAGTCAGGAGTACCTGAGTTCAAACCCGGCCTCAGACACTTAACACTTACTAGCTGTGTGACCCTGGGCAAGTCACTTAACCCCAATTGCCTCACTAAAAAACAAACAAACAAACAAAAAATGTGTCTTGAGATTCTACAAGTTTTTGTTATTTTTTAACAGAATCATTACTGTAATTTATCCTAGTTTAACCTGAGCTAACAAGCAGTATGAGAAGATAATTGCTAAAAGCAGTAAGGACTAAGGTATTAGAAACTTAAAGAGGTGCTTCTCTGGATTTCCCAAAGATTTGGGCTCAGTTGAATTTAGAATCAGTCCTCTATAGTAGATAGAATTGCCCCTCCTCCTGTTACTTACACCAAGTGCCTTGTGGAGGGTAGCTCCCCTCCCCCTTCTCCCTTGCCCACACCCTGCTGAGTTGGAGGGGCATCTTCTAACATTCTTCTATATGGTGGTCTGCTCGGGACAGCATTGGATTACATCTCCCAGCAGCCACCAGTGCTTCCTTTGGTCTCAATAAAGTTTGTTGTGGGTTTTCCCCCCTTTACACAGCATGCTCCTCTGCCTCTTTGGTTGCTGTGACTAAACCTGAGGAGTCAATGGGAGTGAGACCTAGAGAATGATAACTGTGTCCATTGACTTTCCCTTTGCCAATTTCACCTCTTTCATTATATTGGAGAGCTTTGTCTCAGAGTAGGAGATTATGCAATGGTCTGAGGAGGAGATGAGACTTCAGTAAGATATAGCACACAAAAAAGTGTGACAAATTGCAATGACAGGGCTGTGATGGTAGCTTGTGATGGAGTGAAATTAAATCCCTAACCAAACAATACAGCATTATACTATATCTATGGGGACCCTTGTTGGGCCTAGATTGAGAGAGAAAGTCAGAGGGAGGGAAAGAAAGAGAGGGAGGGGGAGAAAGAGAGAATGAGAGAGGGACAAAATTGAAAGGACATTTTTTTCACATTTGTTAGATTTCCTTTGCTCTTAAAAATGACAATATGCCAGACATAAACATTCACAATGAGATTAGATCCCGGTATCAACATGTTCCAAAAGATGTAGAAATATGAACAAAAGACTATCAGCTTAGAAATATATTCATTATTTTAATAGTGAAACAAGATGCAGATTTTAAAGCCTATGCCAGAGTTTTGATCACTGACATTTCTTCTAAGGAAACATGGTCTGCTCTAGTTTTCATAAAAACAAACCTTCATAAGCCACTTTTGCCCTTTCTTTGTATATATGCCATAAGCTCAGTTCTATCAGGGCCCTCTTTGGTTTGCACGTTTTATGTCAGGGCAGAGAATATGGGAGGGAAGAGCTTCATTGCTTCCCCAACATGCATATTTGCTGATGCAACATCAGAACTTCCAAGCTATGTTGGGCCACACACCTCTACAAGGAGCATAGAGCAAAGTGGAGTAAAGAGGAATGATTAGATGCATAGACCTCAGTATTGCCACCCACATGGCTGGCCCTCCTGCTCTCTCCAGGGGAGAGCATTACTTAGTTCACTTAGTGAAATTAGCAAGGCTGCTCTACTGTCAGCTGTGCAGTGTGACTTCCAGGCAATTCTCCCTTCCTTCCATATGAAAATCTGAGCATGGATGCAATGGTAAGACACAGGTGAAGTAAATATTTTCCCCTGTGTATTCAGAAAAGCATCCTCTGAGTTTAGCTCCTCTTTACCTTTAACCTGAGGTATTAGAACAACCTCCTTACGGGTATGCCTACTTCTAATATCATTCTCCTCTAATCCATCCTTCAGATAACTGCCAGGTTGATATTTCCATAGCACAGATCAAAGCATGTTATTCCCATACTCAAAAGCTTCATTGCCCCCCCTGTGCCACAGAATAGCATCCCAATTTTTCAAGCTGGTATTCAAGACCCTCCATGATAAATCCCCAACTTTTATTTCTAGCCTTACCTTCCATTACTCTCCTGTAGGTACTCTGCAATCCAGATAGAGTGAATCAATCATTTTTCTTAAATATATCTCTTTTCTGTTCTCTGAACCTTTGCTTCATGCTATTCCCTTGCCCTGTAAATTCTCATCATCCTTTCAAGTTCAGCTCAAAGACCATCTTCTCCACAAATCCTTCCCTCATTTTCTCAAATGGGTGTCATCTCTCCTTCCTGTAAAAAAAAAAATATATATATATATATAAAGTATGTATTTGTATGTATATATATGTATATGTATATATATTTATGTATGTATATGTGTGTATGTATGTGTGTATATACACACATACACATATAAAACTCTTTTTTTGCTTTGTATTACAGTTATATTCAGTGTGGTGGTGGTGGTGTTTTCTTATCCTTCCTTCCTCTAAAGATTAACACAAAATTCAGGTTTATAGAAGAGGACCTAGGAAGGATATTAGAGCGTCAGCTAGCTACATCCCTGTCATTTTATAGAGTTCAGAAACTGAGGCTCAAGAGGAATCACGTGATGTGCCCAAGACCTCATAAGTTAATAAGTAGCAGAGCTGGATTAAATTCTGTGCTAGTCCTCTTCCCAAATATAGCATAGTTGCTTCAATAACTACTGGAGGTATTAGAATACCTCAATATTACTTTATGTTAAAAGATAATATTTGAATCATCCCCCTTTCCTCCACTCCACAGTTTCTAGCATAGTGCTAGTACATGGTACACTATGTATATAGCCAATAAGTATTTATTGCCCAATAAGCATTTATTCACTTGAATTGTATTGAAAATAGACAGGCTTTTAATTCTAACTAAATAATTACATCGTCCTACCACAAAGGAATTCTTGAGGGAAAGAATATCTAAGCATCATTGGGAAACATTTTTCTCAAAGCAGAGTAAGGATGATATCCTAAAGAGTAAGTATGAAGCCTTAAGACTGCCTTAAATTGCAATTAACAAGTTTGTTAGAAAATCACCTTTTTTCTAGTCTAGATAATATCAACCAATTACTATTAATTATTAGTATTACTATTAATATCTTATTCTTCCAGCAACTACTAAGCATCCTGGAGTTGATTCTCAAGTTATACCATTTGATCATAATCACTCAATAAGCCTATAATAAGGGTTTATACTGGGCCAGGTTCTGTGTTATGTTCTGGGCATACAAAGATGAAAACAAAACAATCCATGAAGAAACTGGATTTGGGCTCCCACATTTGACTTGGGTTTAGTAGCACATTAATTTTAAAAGTCCATACAGAGCGGCAGCTAGGTGGCACAGTGGATGGAGTACCAGCCCTGGATTCAGGAGGACCTGAGTTCAAATCCAGATTCAGACACTGAACAATTACTAGCTCTGTGACTCTAGGCAAGTCACTTAACCCTAATTGCCTCACCAAAAAAAAAAAAAAGAAAGAAAGAAAGAAAGAAAAGTCCATACAGTGCAACTGATAAAAGAGATAAAAGTGATCTTTCGATTTGTAAGTAACATCAATAATACCTAACTTTTGGGGGGCTATTAGCTCAAAAATTATATAGGATGAGAATTTTGACTGATTCAAGTGCAAGAATATATAATTTTTATATAAAGTTCAAAGTAGATAATTTTCTTTTTTCCCACTTGGCCTACTTTTAAAGGTTCCCCAGGAAAAAAGCATCTTGGGTAATATTTGAAATTGGTATGTAAGAGACAAGAACCACTAAACAAGGTATATGCATTTTTCAGCATTTTTTAGAAGATGCAATATTCACCATGAGGACATATGATCCAGGCCAGTATTATTGTCACCTCAATTTCCTAGTGCTAAATTCACTTAGGCAGGGAATAGTTGAAAAAGAAATCAAACTGTTTATGAAAACAGTTAGATAACCAGATCCTATGCCCCATATACTATCATATTTTATTTTAAGTATGTATTCAGTAATGTACTGTTGCAGTTTTGTGAATAGGTATTTTTACATTTATTGTGAGAATTGGGGTTTATTTGAAAGAAATAATAGTTAAAACTGAAAAACTTGTATGGGTATGTGTATGTGTATATGTATGCACATATGTATGCAAACATATATAGAAACTATTTTTCCCATTGTTCCCCTCCCCCCCCCACTCCTTCCCTTTGCACACCCTGCCTTCAGTTGCCATGAGCCAGACGTTAAAAACATTTCAGACTTAAAAGGTTAAGATCTAAGCACTGCTGATTTTATCTGGGCTTTTAACTAACACAGGCAGGTGGATTAGAGATATGTGTACAATCTCCACTCTAGACACTTGGGTAAATATGCACAAGTGCTGAGTGAGCCAAAGAAGGAATCCTATGTTATTGTCTATTAATTCGAAAGTGGAGATTAAAGAAATCAGTAGTGTAAATATCCAAAAGGATTTCCACTTATATGTAAGAACATTACTCTAGCAGACTGGTGGCTCCAAATTACATTAAAGCTTTTTTACTTTCAGAAAAGTGTGAATTCCTCTTATTTTAAATTTACATATTTTCCTTTCTTTGTTTGGAAGGCCTGGGGCCCACAGACCCTAGGATTCAGTTCTCTTGGTACAGATTGGCAGGGAGTACATTTTCTATAGAGTTTTATTTCTACGATGGATATATTTTCCTAGTTTAAATTATGAAACCTACTTATTTTTTTCTTCTGGCCTTCCCTTGATGTAATATTTCCTAGAAATGTCACAATAGAGCGTAAAGGAAGCTTTGTATCAAGTTCTATACATTTCTAAATTTAGACAGTATAAAATCCCTATATAGCTCAGAAGATTCCCCCTGGAAACTTCAGAAAACAAGTCTGCAGTTGAGCCATCAGATTCCCACTACAAATGAATTCCATCTGATGACTGGAGAAGTTAGACAAGAATTATACTATTTTCTGCCCTCCTGCTATGTTGCTGTAAGCTATGTTGGGGGTAGGGGTGGGAGGGCAGACTTAATTAAAATTCAGATGCTTTGCCTTGAACAAAAGTCTTCACAAATGACTCTTTCCCTTTATTACATTATATGTATGGAAATATATGTATATAAATGTCTTTTTTTTCATTATATGGAAACCAAACCAGGCCAAGAGTCTAGCCAATAGCTTTGGTTTTATGGTCATTTTTTGTTTGTTTGTTTTTATTTTTGAGACTAGGTCTCCCTGTCTCCCCTGGGCTGGGACTGCATCAATCTCTCATTTCAGATCTCACTACGGATTAATATGGAAACTTTGACCCATACTATTTCCTACCTGGGCACACTAACTCCTCCTTAGACCATCTCATGGTGCCCTCTTTTTCTAGGAGTTCACCATATTGGTTATGGATTTAGTTTGGTTACCCAATCAGCTTAGCCCACTACAGCTCTGAACTCCTTAGCTAAGTGATCTACTAACCTCAATCTCTGAAGTAGTAGCGCTTATCGAAATGGTCCACCATGACTGGCAATAGCATTGTTTAAAAATTAAAAACAAACAAACAAACAAAAACAATTTGCAGTAGACCTCTAAGGTAGGAAAGCCTATACTCCCAGGAGCTAAGATCATACTATCAAACACTACAGTGTCTCATATATATATATATATATATATATATATATATATATATATAGGCGGGGCAATGAGGGTTAAGTGACTTGCCCAGGGTCACACAGTTAGTAAGCATCAAGTGTTTGAAGCTAGATTTTGAATTCAGGTCCTCCTGAATTCAGGGCCAGTGCTTTATCCACTCTGATACCTAGCTGCCCGGCTACAATGTTATATTGACAATGTTTTATTATTATTTCAACATTAGGTCAATAATGTTATTCATAGTTATTATATTAGAGAGGATATGAGGCAAAATACCATTACAACACCAAAATAATTGATCAGTAAAGGGAAATTTAATAAAAAAAGTAAGTAATTTAGTAAAACATAAGAGTCAGATCTTGATCTTGGAGAATTAATGATGAAGCCCACCTCTTGCCATAAGAGGGGAAGGCAATATGGGAGCAGAATGATGTATGTTTTATCAAGCATGGTCATTTTTTTACTTTCATTTCCTTAACTGTTTTTCCTTGTTGAAAGGGTGGCTTCAATGATCAATATCAGAGAGGAGATATCAGGAAATGACAATAATATAAAAAATAAAAGACATAAATAAAATATTCTTTCAAAATTGTAAAGATAAAATATAAGTCCAACCTTGTATCAGGTACACCATGTGTTAGCATACTTGCAGGAGTAGAATGCTGAGTTGCAGACTTCATTTCTTCTGCTTTAGCATAGTGCCTTGAACATAGTAGGTGCTTAATAAAATTGACTGTCTTTCGATTCATTGGAGATGTTGGTGACTTCCAGATTGATTCAGGAGCAAATGCTAATAATAATCTCCCTGGTATCTCCTCCATTAAGTAAAGTTTTCCTTTGGCTAATGAGTTAATAGGCTATTTTTTGTTTGTGTGTTTGTTTTTTTGCAGGGCAATGAGGGTTAAATGACTCCCACAGGGTCACACAGCTAGTAAGTGTCAAGTGTCTGAGGCTGGATTTGAACTTAGGTCCTCCTGAATCCAGGGCTGGTGCTTTTTCCACTGCATTACCTAGCTGCCCCCACCAAGCAATTTAAAATACAGTATAGCTTGCTGGTGGATCTGTGAATTGGTATAACCATCTGGAAAATAATTCGAAATTGCTGGAAGAAAATGTCCATATTCTTTGACCCAGAAAATCTACGGTTAGGCAGATACATGACAGACCTCATGGACAAAAAAGAAAAACCCCATAATAAACAAACAAAAAAAGATTTATAGCAACACTGCTCATGGTAGCAAAGAATTAGAAACAAAGCAAATGCCATTTTGGGGGGTTAATGGCTAAATAAATTGTGGCAAACAAATGTGATAGAGTATTACTCTGCTCTAAGAAATTATAAGCATTTTTGAAAACGGAAGCATAGAAAGAAAGACTTACGTAAACTGTTGTGAATGAAGTAAAGAACCAGGAAGGCAATGTATGTAATAACTACAATAATGTAAATGGAAAGAACAACAAAAGAATTGCAACTAAATGTTGTGTAAATATAAAGAACAAGACTCGCCCCCAAAGAATAGATATATGAGAATACCTCCTCCCATCCTTTGCAGATGACCCCAAGGTCAATGACTGGAACATTCTAATACTGTCAGATTTTTTTTCAATTTATTTATAAGTTTTGCTGATTTTTTCCCTCTTTTAAAATTAAAAAAATATTTGATATAAAATAAATTTTAAAAATATAATGGACAGGACCCTTGAGGGGGGAGAAAAGAAGAAAATTTAGGCAATATTAAAATGAAAGGTATGGAAGAACTCTATTAAACACAGTTTAATGTACAAAAATCTATTCAACACAGACACAGTTGTCTGCCTGAGAAAAAGAGAATTACTAAGATTTGTGAGCTTGAAGAGAAAGGGAGCTCAAATTCGGTATGAAACAATTCTACCTCCTTTGCAAATTTTTATCAGGACCTAGGAGAGAGAGAAAAGCAATCTCCTTAACTAACAGGAGAGTTCTACCAACTGCTTTTGGTTGATACATTAAAAAAATAATTGTGGACTGAAATTAGATATTATCAACTCTTTGTTCAACTATTCCTCTATTGATCCCTCAAATGGTGGAAAAAAATGACCCTCGTCATATTAGCAAAATGAAATCACTAATGAGTCCTGCTCCGCTGGAAAGGCTAATAATATGGGACAAGAAGCCCACCATTATCCAAGGACCAGTCTAGCTAAGTTTAGAGGGACTAATCACCAAAAAGTTTTAAATTATTAATTTTTTGACACAGTATCATAAATTAGCTATTAAAGGGATAGTGCAGTTGGGATCTCCACAGGTAAAGAAAGCATCTGTGCTCACAAAAAATATTAATCATTTGATGTATCAAAATGAATAGAATTTGGGGGAGTACAATGGTCTTTTGCAATCATTGTCTGCATCAGCAGCAGCATTTTTTTTTTAAAAAAGCATTTTTTAAAGCCATACCAAGTTGCTCACCCCTGTTTTCTGGAATGTTGAGGTAGAGTAGGATAAATAGTGTGTAACTACAGTGAGCTCCAATTCCCAGGGAGAAGGGTATGGTACCCACGCAACCCTAAAAATCAGTCCCATGCTGTCTAGGGCACACATAACGTGCTGCAAACCCTTGGTTTAAAGTATAACAAAGGAAGAACATCAGGTTGACTTAATTGAAAGTCCTCAACTTTAGCACTCATTGTTAAGGATCAAGAATATCTATAATTAATTCAGTTCTAATTCTATTTAAAAGTATAAAAAGGAAAGAATATTGATTTGAGATTTTTTAAAAAAGAATCTCGGCTTTTGACTGAATTTTAAGTGTGATAATATTGCTTCTCAGTTCAAATACCACCTTCTCCATGCCTTCATTCTCTGCCAACACAAGTGTAGCAGAAAGAGGTCTAGATTTGGACACACTTTTCTATCATGGTTCTGCCATTTCCTATTGGTTTGCTCTCAGAAAATTCTTAACTTCTCAGAGACACAGTTTCTTTCTTTGTAAAACGTGGAGGTTAGACCAAGTGATGTCTATGTTCCTTTCAGCTCTCTATTTGAAAGTCTACGGGCCTATATGTCCAGAAGTTATCCCTGCAGATTTTGATGTTTCATAACAATGTTTGCGTCTGCCCAAACTTCAAATTCTATTCCAACATAACAGATAATGCTACAGGTAAGGTTCGAAGTTACTCAAAATGTCATCTCTTGAATATGTAGGTTCTTAAATTAGGTTTAAGACCTAATGGAGTCCATGAACTTTAAAAAAAGTTTTATTTGATTCTTTAATAACTATATTCTTTATATTTTGATAACCATTTTTTCAATATAATTGGTTACCTTTGTATTATGATGTATTTTATCATAAGCATTTAAAGCCATTATTCTGAGAAGTTACCTTTAGGTTTCACTGGACCACCCAAAGGGATACATGAAAAAAAGAAACAAGTTAAGAACCTCTGGTACTCTGTGCCTGGTCTCTTTCCCATATTCTGGAAATTCTTACCTTGCTGAAAAGTCTGCTTTGTTCCTCCAGCCTGACTTTTTCTTTGCCCCAGGCTCAGGCAAGGCCTATTTACCGAGTAATTATGTGCCTTTTTCTTCCTCCAACTCCTCTACTTCACCCTCATCTGGGACACTGCCAGCTATTCCCGCTTCCATTCCCTCACCTCCTTCCCTCCTGAATGGCCAGGAGGGAATAACAGTACCCCTTTTGGCCTTGCATTTATTTTGTGTCAATGTCTTGTGCCCTACAATAAATTGTTAACCCCTTCAACATTAAATCCTCTGTCATTCATTTTCTTACCTCTCTTCACCTCTCCAATGCCCACTACAGTTCTTTGTATATACATAGTGGGCACACAGTAAATATTTGTTGAATTTAGATTTGTTATTGACTTTCCAAATAATTCTTCTGAATTTAGGAAGCAAAGAAATTTGGCTGAAGTAAAGCATTCTTTTTTTCCCCAAGAATGTTTGAAAAGATGGTAATAAATAAACTACAAAAAAATTCTTAAATGACTTCCCAACTTGGATGCCCACATTGAATCAAACCACTTTTTTACATCCTACTCTTTGCTTGGAAGCATTGACAACTGGTCAGTATCCCTTTAAATGTTAAGGTACTTAACTGTTCAGACTCCCAATGTCTAAATGAAAAGAAAATATTCCCACATTCCTTGGATTCTATTTGATTTATAAACTTTCAATGAATGGGAGGGATATCAAGGAATTTTAACTCAGTTGTAGGACATTTATGGTGTTTCCAAAGTGAGAGTTTGGGTTTTGGAAGAGAGAGGGGGTAAATAAGGAGTCAGATTTAGTGCAAAGTGATTAATAGTCAAATGCTGAGATCTTTTATATGAAGAACAGACACATCCTGGATAGGAACAAGGCAGGTTTCCTCCATTACTCTCCCTACATTCCTCTCTGCTGTGGGAATGAATCTTCTATCAGAAGTGAAAGGGTATTCTAATCCAAATCTATTTAATGCTTTACTATAGTTTGGGATGATCCTGGTTCTCAGTGCAGAGGGGCTGGGGTGGGGGGGGGCGGTATGGATAGGACAGTAGTAACTGACCTTCTTTTCTAAAAATTGGAGACATTAGTTAGGGTGCATGTGGTGGAAGCTGTGGCCTTACTCAAGGTTTCTTCCTTGTACTGCTTGAACGAGAGCATGTCCATGCCCTATCAAATATCTTGATAGTTGACTTTTTAAGTCATCTTGGACACATGGTTTTCCTATCACTAGGACAAACTTGTGGTTTTTATTTGATTCTTTCCCATGTGGAACTCTTTCCACCTCCAATACCCAATCCTTCCCTGCCCCTTGCCTGTTTTTCATTGCAACAGGCCCAATAATGACCAGCCAGATTTCAAAGAGTCCAATGAATTAGGGGGGTGGGGAAGAAAGATGTGTGTGGGTCAGGGAAAGTCAGGCAAACATTTCATCAGCCTTCCTCCAGCAAGTATATTTTCTGAAACCTAACTCAAATTCAACAACAAAGGGTGGCTTGGGAAAGCAGAGGCCAGCCCCTAATGTGCAAGCACTTTAATACAGGACCTAAATCAGTTTCAGTATCTAAATCAGCCTTAAATCAAAGTCACTAGATAAATGAGGAAGCTATTCCCAAAACAAGGGGGGGGGATAAAAAAAATCTTCCACATGCACCTGCTGGAAACGCTGTGTTGCTGGTTCCACATTTCAAACTCTAACCTATATTTGATATGGTGTTGTTGCAGCTGTGGGTTGGGGTGGTTTATTTAAGTGGCTCCAAATGCTTGACAGTGTGGCAACCAGCTGAATACATAAAACAGGCTCTCCAAACCCTTTATGGCCCAGGGTCAGAGTAAATGGAATAATAAAATCCAAATGCTTTTGTCTCATTTTCCATCACCCAAGCCTTCCGCATAAATCTACAGCTTTGCAGTGACCTTCGCGATCAGTACGGGGATGAGGCCGCAGGTTGGAGATACATTTGGTCTACATCTTGGGTCTTTAAAAGCTTTTTCCAATTAATTTTAACTGGCTTCCATAAGGATCAAGTACAGCTTCCTCCCTCCTGCAACCCCCCCTCCTCACTCCCACCTTTTTAACCAGCCAAGTGATGGAATGCTCTTGAGTAATGCAACAGGTATCAACTCCATTATACACAATATCACCAAAGGGGTAGCACAGTTACAACATCCAGAAAGTCACAGATTCATAGCAGTTCCTCATTTCTAAGCTAGGAAGGGGCAGATAAAGTAAGTTTTGAAATTGGGAATTTACTGATCAGGTTTTCTCCTAGTGGCTGGTAAAAAGACATCTTCTCTTTATTAGTATTTTATCATTCATTCAGTTTTTTTCATACATTTCTTTTGCTACTTATAAAACAGGATTCTGAGAAGGGAGATAACAGTGAATCTAGATTACTGGGAAAGAGTTTATGAATGTGTGGTCAGCATAGTATGACATCATATGGAAAGAATCATTATCTCCATTTTAACAAAGGAGGAAAATGAAGTTTAAAATAATAAGTTGATTTGTCTGTATTTTCACAACTAGTAAATGGAAGAGTCAGAACTTGAACCCAGACCTTGTCTTCAAAAGTTTGTCTATTTTCCTTCAACATTTAGGTTTGCTGTTCCTCTAAAAAGAATAGTAGGTTTATTTGGGAGTGAGAGGAGCAATATATGAAAGAAGGGAGCTTTATGAATTCCCTCCAACTACTAATGCCCTCATTCCCAAACTATTTCATACTTAACTATTTTGTATATATTTGCATTTATTTTCCCTGTATTTATCCTGTAGTGCTTAAATCTATACTAATTGTCTCTCTCATTAGAATATGTTTCTTGGAAACAGATAATGCATCATTAATTATATTTTTATCTCTAGCACCTAGCATACTGCCTGCCACATAACAACCACTTAATAAATGTTTAATGATTGAGTATTGACATTTGTAATACCTCTATCTTACCTCTATTTATACCTCTATCTGGAAATCAGATGAGATATATACCCTTATAACTCAACTAAATGAAGGAATTACCTACCCCATTATTTCAAATGCCCTTTTTGTTCACAAGAATTTTTTGTTAAATGTTATTTCCTGTTCACCATGTCCTCTTATTTAAATGCTGAGCAGTGATTTGGCAGAAAACAAAAACAAAAACAAAACCAACAAAAAACAATACCAGATGCATCCAAACCATACAGAGACAGAGACAATAGTCGTGAAACTGAATGTACATCCAAGCCCTTGAGTTTTCCTTCTTTCCTCCTTCTTAACTGGCCCTATTGCCCTGAGACAGGAAAACCAAAACAGCAGCAGGAAGCCAGGAAGTAGGTTTGGTTTCTATCCATAAGGTATGTTATGCTCAATGAATGGAAAGCTTCTCAAATCCTATAATTTACCTCAATACTTGCCTGCTCTCCCTTAGGTGCATGCTATTCCTCTCATTACCTTTCTACCCACATTGCTATTTCATTTCCCCTGGACTCTGATATTTTTTTTCTTCTCCCTGATTATCAACTACACTTTACTTTTGGAGAGATAACCCAGAGGGGGAGGGGTATTTTATTTGGAGTAAAGAAGATCTAGGGTAAAGGAGAGATAGCCCTAGTGACCCTCCTTGAGTAGGAACAGACTGTACTTTTTACATTTCTTTGAATTCTCGTTGCTTAGCACACTAATGCCTGGCACATAGTAGGCTCAATAAGTCTTAGTTGATTGATTCCCATTCATCTCTAGGAAAATCAAATAAATAGAAAGGAAATCTGAGAGCAAAATATGCAATGTTTATGAAAAAGGCTATCATGAGCTAACTGGTTGGTTGTTCTGGAGTTTGGAGATGGTCTAAATAAAGTTCCCTCCATTGCTTTCATTGCAAAGAAGGAGCTTCATAGAGGAAAAATGATTGCAATTCTGTGGAAGGTATCTGAGGTACCAGGAATTGAGCAAGATATTGGTGTATAGTAAATACTGGTAGATGAACGAGACTGGTACTGATGTGGAGAAAATGAAATGGTCAAGTAGCAAATGAAAGTTGATGGACATAGGTTGAACATTTCATAAAAATATTATGGAGGAGTAAGAAGAGAAGGCAAGAGGAACAGAGGGGTGTCAAATTATGATATTGATCTAAATCGATGATTCTCAAAGGGTATGCTGTTGTCTAGATATCTGTAAAATTTTGTCAATGGTCTATGAAATTTTTATATAATTATATTGTACATAAAATAAAATGTTTGTTTAGCTACCATAAATGATAGGTTTTATGTAGTAGTCATAAAATAAATAAAACTTATCTGTAGGTCCTAATATCAGAACAGATAATGAAGAACTCAACAACAACAACAAAAATGGATTCTCTTATTGAAGGGAACCAGTATTTGTGCAGGTCTCTCAACTTTCTTATAGTGTTTATAACTGAAACCCAAGTTCAGTATGAAGAAATTTCTCACAGTGTAGGATACTACACCATAACAAAAAGAGAAATGCATTTTATTTCTTCAAATCTATTAGCATTAAGATCAAGATTATGTATTCTGTTACTACCAAGGCACACAAACACAGCCTATATCAGGGTAGGGAGCAAGTGATAGTCCTACTCTGATGTCAGAGCCATCCACTATCCTTGTTTAGCTGAATTATATTAGGGGATTTCATTACTTGATTCTTTTCTGGAAGGGGTATAACAAGCAGCAGTAGAAAGTCTGATAGATTCTGCTGAATTGTAATGAATAATTTTAAAAAAAGAAAAGAAATTGTTATTAACATTGTGGAGAAAAGAATATTGACTTGGCCATTAGCAATTGTTTTAGTATGTAAAAAGAGAGGAAGTGGAAGACAAAAATCCATTTCAGACTCAACAAAAATTTAAAATTCTTTTTAATGCTCAGCTTGATATAACAGAAGTTATCTAGTGATAATGGATCACAATACAGTCTATTCATTGTTTTCAGTCATCTTCACCATTGATTGAGACCATAGCATAGTCAATCTGTCATTTAAGAGAGTCACAAACACTACTCAATTCAGAGGACTTAGAGACATGGCCGTGGGTTTTGTCTGTGTTGGATGTACAAAGAACACATTACTAATTTAGAGCCATTGAAGAATTTTTAATTCTGAATTTGAACAAAATGCACTTTGAGGTTCATATTTGTTACTCTTGTGAATATTTCTATTAAGTAAACTTGGTTTAGATAAGCTCAGAGGCCATCTTAAACATAAAATAACCCTTATCAGATAAGTTTTTTATAAGTATAAAGAAACCCAAAATATAAAGACTAATTTCTAGAAAATTAGACATATGGTATTTTTTTCAATTAGGAGTTTTTAAATATTTATTTTGTGACTGAATCTGCCATTCTAGCCTAGGCTGGAAGTCTTTCAATCACTCATGGTTCTAATTCCATTGCTGATCAGAACAGAATCTTTGACTGGTAATTTATAACATGATATAGTTTGCTCCTACTTAGAATCTTGGTTCCCATTTCTTACTTTTGAGGGCTCACCATATTGGTACCAGACTTAGAGTGCACACACAATTAGTTTTAGCATTACTACAGCTCATACAGTATAAGTATGACCTAAGTAATATTCCTAATGAATATGAAGTAGCAGTTATTAATATATTTTAGGGCTTAGATCTGGTAAAAAGAAGACCTGAAGAACTATGGACATAGGTTCCCAATATTGCACAGGAGGTAGCAACAATAAACATTCCAAAGCAAAGGAAAAAAAAGAATAATAAAGCATAATAAAATAAAGTTGTCTGATGAGGCTTTACAAATAGCTAAGGAAAGAAGGAAAAGGAAAGGGAAAAGAAAAAAAGGGAAAGATATACCCAATTGAATGTAGAATGCCAGAGAATAGCAAGTAGAGATAAGGTTTACTTAAATGAACAGTACCCCGCCCCCAAAATAGCCCAGAAGAAAACATTAGAATGGGAAAGATGTGATCTTTTTCAAGAAAATTAGATATAGATTCTGAGTGAGATGAGCAGAACCAGGAGAACATTGCACACAGTATCAACAACATTGTGTGTTGATCAGCCATGATAGACTTGACTCTTCTTGGCAATACAATGGTCCAAGCGAGTTCCAAAGGACTCAAGATGGAAAATGCTCTCAAAATCCAGAAAAAAAGAACTGTGGAATCTAGACGCAGATTGAACCATACTATTTCTACTTTTTAAAATATTTCTTTTGTGAGGTTTTTCCCTTTTGCTCTGATTCTTCTTTCACAACATGACTAATCCATAAATATGTTTAATGTGATTATACATACATTATGGGGAGGGGGGACAGGAGGGAGGGAGAAAAAGAAATTCGGGGGGGGGGCAGCTAGGTGGTACAGTGAATAAAGCACTGCCCCTGGATTCAGGAAGACCTGAGTTCAAATCTGGCCTCAGACACTTGACATTTACTAGTTGTGTGACCCCGGGCAAGTCACTTAACCTTCATTGCCCAGCAAAAAGAAAAAATGCTCAAAACTATTTCTATATGTAACTAGAAAATAATAACATACTTTTATGATAAAAAAGAAAATCTTATATATCAAGGGAATGTTTCATGCAAAGGTAAGCATGATAAAAGACAAAAATAATAGGGATTTACCAAAGAAGAAGATATTAAGAAGAGGTGCAAGAATATACAGAAAAACTATACAAGAAAGATCTTAATATCATCAATAGATGCTATGGTTGTTCATGAAGAACTAGACATCTTAGAGAATGAAGTCAAGTAGGCCTTAGGAAGCATTGCTAACATTAAAGGTAGTGAGTGGCAGTTAGGTGGCACAGTGGATAGAGCCCCAGCCCTGGATTCAGGAGGACCTGAGTTCATATCCGGCCTCAGACACTTAACACTTACTAGCTGTGTGACCCTGGGCAAGTCACTTAACCCCAATTGCCTCACCAAAAGAAAGAAAAAAACAAACAAACAAACAATAAGGGTAGTGGAAGTGATAGAATTCTACCTGAACTATTTTCTAACATCCTAAAAGATGATGCTGTTAAATTAATGTACTTGATTTGCCAGCAAATCTGGAAAACTCAACAGTGGTCACTGGGTTAAAAAAAGCAATGCCAAAGAATGCTCAAATTACTAAACAACTGTGCTCATTTCACACATGAGCAAGGTTATGCTTAAAATTCTATAAGCTAGGAAGCAGCTAGGTGGCACAGTGGATAAAGCACTGGCCCTGGATTCAGGAGGACCTGAGTTCAAATGCGGCCTTAAACACTTGACATTTACTAGCTGTGTGACGCTGGGCAAGTCATTTAACCCTCATTGTCCCACAAAACAAAACAAAAAAGAAAAAAAGAAAAAGAAAAAATTCTTCTAAGCTAGGCTCTAGCAATATAGTGAACCAAAAATTACAGAACAGGCTAGTTTTCACAAAGGCACAGACACTTACTAGTGGGCCACTCACTCTTAATCTGATTGCCACACCCAACCCCCCCCCCCAAAAAAAAATCAAAGAGGCAGAGGAATTAAAAGTCTAAATTGTCAATATTCATAAGACTTTATAGAAAAACAAGGGAGTTTCAGAAAACTTCTATTTTGCTTCTTGAATACAGAAAAGCCTTTAACTATATGTGTTCCAACAAAATGTGTCAAGGCCTCAAAGAGATGGGAATATCACATCATCTTACTTTTCTCCTAAGGAACCTGTATGCAGGCCAAGAAATAACAATTAGAGACAAACACGGAACAATTGATTGGTTTAAGATTGGAAAAGGAGTAAAACAAGGCTTATTGGCACCTTATTTATTTAACTTATATAGAGAATACATCATGCAAAATGCCAGGCTGAATGAATCAAAAGCCAGAATTCAGGTTGCTGGAAGAAATATCAATAGTCTCAGATATGCAGATGATACTACTCTGATGGCAGAAAGTGAAGAATGAATAAGCCTCTTGATGAAAATGAGAGGTGAGTATCAATCAGGGCAGCTAGGGCAGCACAGTAGATAGAGCAACGGCCCTGGAGTCAGGAGGACCTGAGTTCAAATTTGACCTCAGACACTTGACACTTACTAGTTTTGTGACCCTGGGCAAGTCACTTAACCCCATTTTCCTCACCAAAAAAAAAAAAAAAAAAGAAAAGAAAAACTAAAGAGGAGAGTATCAAAGATGCCTTGAAGTTTAACTAAAAAACAAACAAACAAAAAATCCTGGCAACTGGTCCCACTGCTTCATGACAAATAGAGGGAAAAGAAGTGGAAGCAATGTTGGATTTTATATTCCTGGGCTCAAAGATCACTACAGATGGCATCTACAGGCATGAAATTAAAAGACACTTGCTCCTTGGAAAGAAAGCTATGGCAAATCTGAACAGCATACTAAAAAGCAGAGATATCACCTTACCAGTAAAAATCCATGTAGTCAAAGCTATGGGTTTTCCAGTAGTAATAATACATGATTGTAATATAAGAAAGCTACATAACACAGAATTGGCACAATAGTGCTAGAGAAAACTTTTGAGAGTCCCTTGGACAGGAAGGAGGTGAAATTAGTCTACTTAAAGAAATTAATTCAGACTATTCACTGCAAGGTCAAATACTGAAGCTGAAATACTTTGACCATATAATGAGAAAACAGGATTCATTGGAAAAGACCCTGATGTTGTGAAAGATTGAAGGCAAAAAAAAAAAAAAAAAGAGATGGATAGATAGTGTCATGGAAACAATGAACATAAACATGGACAAACTTCAGAAGATAGTAAAGGACAAGGAGGCCTGGAGTACTATGGTCCATCGAGTCATGAAGAGTTGGACCTGACTGAACAACAACAAGCTCAGAATTCCCCAGATCACATGATATACCAGCCTCAGCCTCCACTAGTAAGTATTTATAGGCATGCCATGCAACATGCACACGGTTTTAAATTAAAGGACTGATCACTTCTTCACAATTGTGGGGGACTATGTATACAACTGGGGTAGCTAGCTAGGTGGTAGAGTGGATAGAATGCTGATTCAGGAAGACATCATCCTAATTTCAAATCTGGATTCAGACATTTACTAGCTTTATGACCCTGAGCAAGTCACTTAACACTATGTACCTCAGTTCATCATCTGTAAAAGTAGCTAGAGAAGGATACAGCAAACCATTCTAGTATCTTTGCCAAGAAAACCCCAGATGAAGTCACAGAACAACTGAAATCACTCAATAACAACAAATGGATGCAACTTTGCATGTGTTGGACAAATTGGTAGATGTATTATTTAGTTTTGCTGAACTGCTTTTATTCTGCTTTTTAAAAATTATTCTTTTATACAAAGGATGGCTTGGTAGCAAGGGGAAAGGAAAGAGTTTTGTTTCAAAAAGGAAAATTATGTAAATACAAAAGATATCAATAAAATATATATATATATATGTTTTTAAAAGAGTCAAGAATAAGATCTAATAAAAATTTGGCTGTTCCACTGTCTATAGGATTTTAACTCTTTTCTCTAAATGGAAATTAAAGTTCTAAAGAAAACTTACATGGAGGTTTTAGCAAAACCTTGGACATGTGAAGTATTCATTACTTTCTGATGTCTCAGGATTATATCTGTCATATATTATATACCAGCATTAACATCAGACTACAGTTTACTGTTGAGGCCCAAGTAGACCAGAGTTTTGTGGAGTGAGTAGAAAGATAGGAAGGTAGATGTCAGGTATCAAAACCAAAAACAGAGAAAGAAGAGTGTTTCATATTTATTGGATCCCAGGCTGATAATCAAGTCACAATCAGAGAAAATGTCATTGTCAAGGAAGATAGGAAAAGTGTGAATTGGGAGGATAAGAGCAGGATAGAAGTCTAGGAACTTGAAAAAAGATAGGATGATTGAAAGGAAAATGCAGCTTTAAGGTAAACCAAAGTATTTGTAATGTCAAGAAAGTAGGAGTAAGCAAAGACCTTGGAGATAACAGCTAAATAGTTTGCCATGCTCAAGCTGGTGTTCTGGTGGAACATTTTGTTTTCATGGGTCTTTTCATGGATTAGAGCCATTCTTCTTTCCATTTTTAAAAGGGACTCTTCTGTCAGCTGCTGAGACCTACAAAATACTAATCAATGGTGTATTGGATAATACCTCCTTTGGGAGATCAACTAATAAAATGTAAAGTCAATTCTGTGTCAAAATTCAGAGACCAAGCTAAAAACTACTGTAGTGGTATTCCTGACTAATTCAATCTATAAAATTCAGGCCTGGCATAGAAGATATATGTCATATCTTGATCCATGCACCAACCTCAAAATTGAACTGAAAGGTGAAAGCTTAATAAGAACATTCTAGCATAACCTATCTACCAAGATAACCTCAATTTCATTTTCCTTGGCTAGATGTGTATTAATGAATAAAAAACTATTATTGAGGACTTACCATATCTCTAGCACAATGCTAAGCATTCAAGGTACCAAAATGAAAGCAGAACAATCCCTGTTTTCAAAAAGCTTACATTGCCTAAGGGGAGAGAACACAAATAAGAAAGGGATAGTCAGGGAGGAGTGTTTTGGTCACAGGATTGATAAATCAAGGCATAGGGGAATTGACTGACATGACCTCCCCAAAAGCAATGGTAGTTTAAATTTTATTACAATTTTCAGAGAAAAAAGGTAGAAAGGTGTGGTGGGAGGTATGCATAGGGTTGCAAGGCAGAGAGCATGAAAAATGATCTTTGTCAGAGGTGTGCTATCAACTTCTCAGAGCCAATTATTAAATTTTCAGTGTATATTTACACATCAGAAATCAGTAAACTATAAAAAGGGGGTTAATTTGTTGATTATGGAGAACTAAGAAGGTAATGGAGAAATTTTTAATAATTCAGATTATACTTAAAAGTATTTCAAATGTACTTTTTTCCCCCTTTGGTGAGATGGTTGTTAAACATTTATCAACAAACTTCTGACTAAAGTCAATGACTACATGGCATGTAAAGTATGATCTGCAAGTGAGGAGAAGGGGGTGGATGTAGTGGGCTACAAAGAGAGTAGCAGAAGAATAGATGACAAAGAGATAGCCAGGATTGTTGGTCAGAGGAGATATGAATAAATCTGGGATCACCACACTATAACAGGATACCCAACTACTTCTACCTATATGGTAAGGAAACAAGGATGTTATAAAGCTTTACTAAAGATCATGGAGTTTCAGAGTTGAAAGAGGTATCAATGTCAGCTAGTCCAACCTATCCTTTGACAAGAATCCGCTCCATAACTTCCACACAGGTAGTCATTTTGATTTTCTTTGAAGATCTACAGTGATAAAGTTTATAAATATTGCTCTGAAAGATTTCAAGATTGATTGCACTACTCATTAATTAAGCAAATTATACATTCATAAAATAAATTGTACATTGATTATTCATTAAATAGAAATTAATCAGATAAACATTTATTATGTGTCTCTTCATGAGCTCAAATCTGGCCTCTGATACTTAACTAGCTGGGTGACCCTGGGCAAGTCACTTAACCCTGTTTGCCTCATTTCCTTATCTGTAAAAATGAGCTAGAGAAGAAAATGGCAAAACTACTCTAATATCTTTCCCAAGAAAACCCCAGAATGGTGTTACAAAGAATAGGACAGGACTGGAACAACTGGACAACTGTGAATTCATTCCCAACATCAACACACTCAATGTAGAGCACCATATTAGACTGAAGGGGAGAAGATAAAAAGTTTAGATAAGAAAGGGGCTTACCTCAAGAAGGGAGATGGAATACAAGCACAGACAGTTGCAATCAATACACATTATGTGTTAAATGTATTACACTTATAAAACAAAGAGAGAAGTCTGAGGGTGAAGTCTGCCCAATGGCTATGCTCAGAAATAGCACTAAAAAAACTACTACTGCCAGAAAATACTATATTTGAAGTAATCCAAATCCTTCCTGGAACATAGTGGTAACCAAAAGAAATCAGAAGGAGGCAGTAAAAAGGAGTTTGGTCTGGGAAAGCATTGAAAAGAATAAAAGAGGATAGTTCAACCCAGTAGAATATAAATTGGTTTGGTTTGATTTTGACACTGTGCCCTCTTCCCCCTACCACTGTTCCCTGCCAATAGTTCCCTGTCTTCCTCCAGCCCATCTCCATTGGGGAAAAAAAAGAACCCCTGTAACAAATGCACAAAGTCAAACATTTTTCACACTTTCTGTACCCCAGAATATTACTTATTCTGCACCTTTAGTTCATCACTTCTCCAGCATAAGAAGCAACATCCTTGATCTCAGTTTCCTGGAGTTATGTTTGGTTATTACACTGAGCAGCACTCAAATCTTTCATACCTGAAGAAAGTAAGCTCCCTGAGGCAGGTGCTACTTTCATTCTTGTCTTTGTTTTCCCTGGTGCCTAGTACAGTGACTGATACCTGGTAGGCACCAAATAAAAGCTTGTTCAATCAATCATCAATCAAGAAGCATTTATTAAGTGCCTACAGGGTACCAGATAGTTGATTTGAATTGGATCAAATATGACAATCAGAGAAGGGGTGGATCATTTTGAGTAAAGGTCTCATGCCTCTGGTCCCACCAAGAAGTAAAGCTACAAATAACAGTGGTCCCTAAAAGGGTGGCCAGCCAGAAGGCAATTATGTGTGTTCAGTATGAAAAGGACTGCTAGTTGTCACTCTAGCCTCACTCACATGGCTAGTGATGCCTTCTAAAGTGTCATTTTCAGACACGTGTTTGCTGAGCATCTGATCCTTGATCCTTGATCCTCACGTGAAATCATAAATAATTGGTTTCTTGTGACATCATAATCTCTTCTATAGAAACCAACTGTGATGTTCCACATTGAAGTTGTTGGCTTTGGGACTAAAAATACCAGCAGGAGCTGACAAAAACTCACACATGAAACAAAAGGCACTATTTTCACCCAAATTTCTTGATTAATAAACTATGAGGGAAAGAAAGCAGAAAACATATTCATTTTTATAAGTTACAGGGTTTTGGCACCAAATGACATTTTTCCTATGGTTTTTAAAACAGGGAAACCTCCCTCCTCATATAACAGCTATTTTGCGTAGGTTACAAAGAGCACAGAGTTGTTTGGCCATTTCACTAAATATTATCCTAATGTTTCCATAGAGAGAAATGCTCTTCAATGAAGAATTCTTTCCAAACTCAGTAGGTAAAAGCCCTGGGTGCCCTTGCCTGCTAAATAACTGCATGATCTTGGCACATTAATTTCTGAAGCTGTCTTTTTTTCATTTCTGACCTGTATACCAATGCTAATAGATCTGGAGAAATAAAATGTATATTTACCTCTAAATGGATTAGACTAGGGTGGAGCAAAAGCACTAGCATGGCTTTGACCAGGTGCACTAAAATTAAAAGATTTATGTTCCAACGATTAATTTTATTAGTGGCACATCCTAGTTGCCTGAGTGGATGAGACCTTTCCCAAGTAGATACTATCCTCAATCAAATCTAGAGTGAATGGAAAAACCTTTGTGCTTTCTCACAACAGTTATCTATAATACAAATCCAACAAATGTGGTATGGGTTTCACAACGATCACAATGCAGCAAGAGTTTGCTGTTGTTTCAGTGATTCTTATAGGAGAAGAAATATCTTGAGATTTGGCAGATCTGAAAACTTCAATATCTCAAAAGATCAGGGATTTCATTTGTGGACACTCCTTCTACTGTGTATACTGCAGCTTTTCCTCTCCTTATCCTATAGTTTCATCAGTTGCTATGGCCCAAAACAATAATGACCTCTTAGTCAACCTTCTGGCAATGAGTCTCTCCATATTTAGCTAGGCTTGGCCAAAGACAACAGACATTAAATATCTTTCCATAATCAGTCTTTATAGGAGAGTGATGGGTTTCACCAAAGCTTACACATTCCATTGCTTAAAAGTTTAGGAACCCAGGGTGGGCCCCACACCAGAATACAAGAATGACATTAATTAACACTAATAGATTAAATAGAAAAACAAGAAATTTATGTTATTGAATGTTTGTGCACATTTGATTAGTAATGTCAACATTTTATTATACTAATCTCCTCTCCCTTTAAATTTAGGAGAATGTGCCACTGAAAAAAAATTTGGAATTGCAGCCTTCCAGGTAGAATCACAAAGCAGGCCCTCATAACTCTTTTTTTGTGTTCAACCCTTTGGTGTTTTAGTAAAGCCTGTGGACTGCTCAGAATAATGTTTTTAAATGCATGAAATAAAACACACAGGATTACAAATGAAACAAATAATATTGAAACACAATTATCAAAATGTTTTTTGAAAAAAAAAAGGTTCCCAGACCCTAGGTTGGGAACCCCTGCCCTAAAGAGTTAAGGGCAAACTTTTTTTCTTCCATGGCCATGTGTCAGATATCTCAGCTTTGAACAGGAGGGGCCATTCACAGATGTAGCCAGTGACTCCACAAACCAAGTATTAAGGATTTTTGGTAGGAGGTCTCAGACACTTCCTGGCTGTGTGATCCTGGGCAAGTCACTTAACCATTCTTTTACTCAGTTTTCTCAACTATAAGATGGGGTAATGTCCCATGCTATTAATGTATAGCACCTAATTGACAGAGTTGTGAGGATCAAATGAGACTTTTTTAAAGTCCTTAAGGCACATTGTTTGGCATATAGTAGGCATGACATAAATCCTTATTCTCTCCCTCTCAACTAATTCTGGGAAGGAAAACCCCTGGGAAGACACAGAGGCCTCTAATAGTCAACAGGCAGCTGGGTGACAGAGTTGGGACAGCTAGGTGGCTCAGTGGATGGAATGTCAAGCCTGGTGTCAGAAAAACTCATCTTCCTGAGTTCAAATCTGATCCCAGATACCCACTACTTATCTGACCCTGGGCAAGTCACTTAAACCTGTTTGTCCCAGTTTTTCATCTAAAATTAAACTAGAAAAGGAAATGGCAAACCACTCCAGTATCTTTGCCAAGAAAACCCAAAGTAGGGTCGCAAAGAAGCAGATGTGACTGAACCACAACAATCAACAGTCAATGGAATCTGGATATAGAAACATCAATGTATTTCTTTATGGCAAGCTCTAATCTAAAGCATCAGTTACACAGAAATTCACTGCTAGAAACTGACAAAGAAACTTCCTTCCTCTCCTAGAAGAATTCCTGATTATTCTAAATAAAAATAAAAATAAATAAATTAAATAATAATAATAATAAATTAAATTAAAATTAAAATTAAAACTAAAATTATTCTAAGATCATCCTTCTCGTTCACTTTTCCAACTCCCCCCCCCCTTCCCTCATAGCCCTGTGTCACTTCATATTTCAAATACAGACTTATTCCTCCACTGAGACTGTTCACAAGCATGTGTCAAAGGTGATAACAAGTATTCATAGATATATATGGAGTTGTGTGCTGGCACACTCATATCAAACTCTTTTTGCCCATATTCAGGTATTATGAGTTGTCTTGCCTTCTACAAATTGGCCTGAAGTAGTGCATTTAATCAATCACTCTCACCTTTCTCCTCTCCCCAATTGGAACTAGAACTCTGCCCTTAGTATCTTAAGTTCTGATAGGCAAGCTTTTACTTTATCTTGCCCAGAAACAGGTCACCTCATTACTTTCTATTTCCAAACTATCCCCCCTTTACAGCTCTAGTTCCCCTATTATGTACTATCTTATCCTATTAGAATGTAGGCTTCTTGAAGAAAGGGTCTATCTTGTTTGCTTTTTAATGTGTTTTTTCATCCCTAGCACCTACCACAGTGACTGAAATAGAGTAAGCACTTAATAAATTATTTTCATTCATCTTATTTGTCTATGTCTTTGGCAAGTACAATACTCACAACAATAAAATAATATTGAAAACCTTATCTCTAACCTGAATATTTCAAAGAATTGTCTAATTGGCTTTTTTTTTTTTTTAGTGAGGCAATTGGGGTTAAGTGACTTGCCGAGGGTCACACAGCTAGTAAATGTTAAGTGTCTGAGGCCAGATTTGAACTCAGGTACTCCTGACTCCAGGGCAGGTGCTCTATCCACTATGTCACCTAGTTGCCCCCTAATTGGCTTTTAAAAGAACCAAACTGAATTAAAACCTTTGAATCTCTAATTTCCTTAGTCTTTCACTTTGGGAAATTTCTAGTTAACCAGGTGTTAGATCAACAGTTAGCTCAATGAAAAAGTAATCGTTTATATGTTTAGGGAAGGTATAATTGAGGTCATTCCCATGGAAATAGTTCTACTTGAAATATACTCTGTCTCCAGCTAGTGCCTTTATAATATCATGAAACATCAACCAGAAAATTCACCCATTTATGATGGAAGGTGCATGGGGAAAGAAGGGGAAAAGTTTCTGGTGCTGATAATTGATATTACATTTTTTTTAGATGGCTGTAGAAACATGGAATAAGTGAGACAGATGGATGGCTGTGGAGATTTGACTTCCAAGTAGTTAAATTAGAGAATCCCAATTCCAAGGTTCTGCTTCATTTTTCTAATTTTAATAATTAATATTTTATATTAACTATGAATCTATTTTGAAAGGTAGAGAGAGCTATACTGTGTGGATTATGATAGTGCAGCTCTGTGGAGTCTTTTAAGGTGAAAAGAATGCTTGATAATGGAAAAATATCCATTTGCCTAATGGCAAACTTTGATCCATGGCTTGGAGCCTAGACAGTGAGTGGATTGTAAGCCCCTGAATAAGGTCCCCCAAATCAGTGTGTGTGCCGCTGATCTGTCAGGAAAGCCAGCTGTAATGCTTTCTGGCATTGTGATGTCTTCAGCTGGTTTGTGTCAGAAGTCCAGTGAGGGGGAGGTTTTCCAGAAGCTGGCTTTGGAGCGTCTGGCCGCCTGGATCAATGGTGTTGCCAGTTTAACATCACAGCAAGGGGCTATAACATCTGGCCAAAGACCCATTAGGGAAAGGGAAGTGTGAGGTGAGGGGGATGGAGAAGAGGAGAGAGAGGGAAAAAAGCAAGGGGGGTGTTGAGGGTCCTGAGAATTTGGGGATTGAGGGTACTGAGAGAGGAGGGGAGGGAGGGAGGGAGGAAAGGGGGAGAAAAAAATCCACTGAGATTTAGACTTTAGTTATGCTACTGATAATATAAGGCCTGAATTCCAAAGCTTCAGCACTTAGGGAGAAGTTGGATCACCACCCACAGAGGAAGATGTGAAGCTTTCAGATCCCAGTACAAATTTCACAGCCGTATGTAAGTTTCAGTACAACTCTGAAGGGCTCGTATATGCATATATGTCTGATTACGAGCGCTTTTCTTTCTTCTTACAAATTGAGGTTTTATTAGCCCAGGATCCAGATGCTTCTCCTTAAAAAAGATTAATATCAAGTTCATCATTCCACTTGAGACCAAGTGATGTGAATGGCAGTGTCAGAGCCAAACATGTGTGAAGTTACAAAAGTCTCACTAGGAAGCAGTCTGTTTGCAAACAACTTGGAGCTTTATCCTACCCGGGTTTGACTTGGTCACCTCCAACTTTAATGGTTGGAAAGTCAGGAAGAGAAGGAAAATGTGAATGCCCCAAAGTACTCAATGTGTGCATTCTTTCTACAGAGAGCACTGTGCAAAGAGAGCTGCCAGCTCTGAATGCAGCCGAGATGTTCCTGAGAAAGCTATTCAGGTGTGGGGAAGGAACGACAAACTAGACTGCAGCAGATTAACTGGGACAGGGAAAAGATTTCTGTGAAAAGATCCCAAATAGACTGCTAATTGTTTCCAAATGATGAATGTGGGCAGATTAATATGGAATGGGTTCAAATTTGTCTTGAAAGCTCTTGGTAGGTACCCAGAGCACGTCCAGAAGGCCATGCCTGCTTTCAATTACTAGGCAGAGAAGCAGATCAGGACTTTTTTTTTATTTCATGAGTGACAAATGAAATGGACAGAAAGGATCTCTCTGCAATCCTTGGCACATTTGGCTTTCAATGTGACAGAATGCAGCCACATATATTACATGGTAAAGAATGCCAAGGATTTTAAATAATGCCAAAGAGTGATGGTTTCATGTAGAATCCAAACTATTGAGCAATAGGGTTACTCTTCTTAGTCTCCATCACATAACTACAAGATTCCCATCTACTTTTATATTTCCTTTGTATCACTGCTTAAGCCTAAGGACTGTTTCTGTTAGGTCATAACATCATAGATTCTTATATCTATATGGGACCTTGAAGATCACCCAGTAGGCCAAACTGTTCATTTTATAAATGAGAAAATTGAGGCTTAAAAATGTTTTGTGATTTACTCAAGGTCACACTGCTGGTAACTAAAACCCAGGCTGCTGACTCCAAATTAGTAATGTAATAGTAATAATAATAATTCATATAATAATAATTTATAGTAATAATGATAATGGTTTCCTGTTTGCAAAGCTTTCATTTGATACTCAAAACAACCCTGTTATTATTATCTTTATTTCACAGATGAGAAAAACAAGGCAAAATAAGGTTAAGTGACTTGCTTCAGGGTCACTAAGTTAGTAAGTTTTTGAGATGCGATTCAAGTCCAGATCTTCCTAACTCCAAATCCAGTACCCTATATACTACAAGACACTGCTACTTACATTTTGAGAATGAATGCCTAAAGTTAATTAGTATTGTAAACACCTTTAGTAGGCAGAAATTTTGAGGAGAGCAAAATTATAGATAGGCTATTGACGACTAATCCTGTATATTTCCTCAGTGTTGATCTAATTTCAAGGGACTCCCAGAATTACTTTCTTGTTGTTTTTTTTCTTGGTTTTTTTTCTGTTTAGAATTTTATTTTCCAAATTACATGTAAAAACAAATTTTGACATCAGTTTTTTAAACCTTTGTGTTCCAACTTCTCTTCTTCCCTCCTTTCCCACCCCCCAACCTCAAGAACTCAAGCAAATAAATATAAGTTATGCAGGAGTAGTCATGGAAAACATCTCCACATTAGCTAGGTTGTGAGAGAAAACAGATAAAAGCAAAACTTCAGATTAAGGAATTGTCAAAAAAAAAATATGCTTCAATCTGTTTTCAGATACCATCTATTCTTTCTCTGTAGATGGAATGCAATTTTCAGAACTCTTTCAGAGTTATAGTGGATATTTACATTGCTAAAAATAACCATATCCTTCCCAGCAGATCATCTTACACTATAGCTGTTATTTTGGATACAGTACATTTCATTCTGCTTCAGCTCATGTAGGTCTTTCCAGATTTTTCTGATAGCATCCTATTCATTATAACTTTTATATAGTACCTTAAACTTGACAAAGAATTTTCTTCACAATAGCTCAGCAAAGTAGATACCATACATTTTGCCATTATAATCAATCATCATAACTATTTCCCTCCATCCTATTCCCTTCCCAAGATATTTACTCTATTTTTTATCTTCTTTTACCCTATTCCTCCTCTGCCCTCCCTTCTTTCACCCTTCCCTCCTTATCCTCTTCCCCTCATACTTTCCTGTAGGGTTAAATAGATTATTCCCCCCAATTGGATGTGTATGTTATTCCCTCCTTAAACCCACTCTGATGAGATTAAGGTCTTTGAGCTAATTTTGTGTTCTAAATTTTTCTTCCTTCCTCCCTCCTCAATCCTCCCTATGAAATTAAGCAATTCAATATGTCATACATATACAGTTATGCAGAACATCTTTACCTTCCTTGAAAATGTTTTGCTTTTTACTGTTCCCTCCCCCAATCTGCCCTTCCTTCCTTCCCCTCTTCTCCCTGCCCCCCTTATCTCCTTCCCCTCCTACTTTCCCTCAGGGCAAAAGTTATTACTATAACCACTTGAGTATGTATGTTATTCCCTCTTTGAGCCAATTCTGATGATAGTAAGGTTCACTCATTCCCCCACTACTTCCCATCTCTTCCCCTCCCTCCATAAGCTTTTTTTCTTGTTTCCTTCATGTGAGCTACCTCTCCCCAGTCCACCTCTCCCCTTCCCCGTCTCCCAGTGCATTCCTCCTACCCCTCAACCCTATTTTAAAGATGTCATCATGGGTTAGCTAGGTGGCACAGTGGACAAAGCACCAGCCCTGGGCCCAGGAAGCCCAGAGCACAAATCCAGCCCCAGACATAAGATACCCCACCCTGCCAGCCCCACAGAAAACAAGGATAAACAAAAAATAAATGCTTTACAGATATCATACTTCATATTCAGTTCAGGCCTGTGTCCCCTGTCTAAGTGTATTCCATTCAGCTACCCTAATACTGAGAAAGTTCTTATGATTTCAAAGTATTATCTTCCCACATAAGAATATAAACAGTTTAATCTTTTAATATCCCTCCTGATTTCTTTTTCCTGTTTACCTTTTTATGTTTCTCTAGGGTCTTGTATTTGAAAGTCAAATTTTCTATTCAGTTCAAGTCTTTTCATCACAAATGCCTGAAAGTCTTATTTTTCATTGAAGTTCCATTTTTCCCCCTGAAAGATTATACTCACTTTTGCTAGGTATGTAATTCTTGGCTGCAGTCCCAGTTCCTTTGCCCTCTGGAATATTATATTCCATGCCCTCTAGTTCTTTAATGTAGATGCTGCTAAATCTTGTTTTATCCTTATTGGACCTCCACGGTATTTGAATTCATTTTTTCTAGCTGCTTGCAATATTTTCTTCTTGACCTGGGAGCTCTGGAATTTGGCTATCATATTCCTGGTGGTTTTCCTTTTGGGATCTCTTTCAGGAGGTGATTGGTGGATTCTTTCAATTTCTATTTTAGCTTCTGCTTCTAGAATATCAGGGCAATTTTCCCTGAAAATTCTTGGAAGATGCTGTCTAAATTCTTGTTTTGGTCATGGTTTTCAGGTTAGTTCAATGATTTTCAAATTATCTCTCCTGTATCTGTTTTCCAGGTCAGCTGTTTTTCCAAGGAGATATTTCATATTGCCCTCCATTTTTTTTTATTCATTTGGATTTGCTTTACTGTGTCTTGGTTTCTCCTAAAGCCACTAGCTTCCATTTGTTCAATCCTAATTCTTAGGCAGTTATTTTGATCAGACAGTTTTTTAATCTCCTTTTCCATTTGGCTTTTCAAGATGTTGACTTTTTTCTCATGACTCTCCTGCATTGCTCTCATTTCCCTTTCCATTCTTTTTTTCTTTTTTTCTCTTTCTTTCTTTCTTTCTTTCTTTCCTTCTTTCTTTCTTTCTTTCTTTCTTTCTTTCTTTCTTTCTTTCTTTCTTTCTTTCTTTCTTTCTTTCTTTCTTTCTTTCTTTCTTTCTTTCTTTCTTTCTTTCTTTCTTTCTTTCTTTCTTGGTGGGGCAATGAGGGTTAAGTGACTGGCCCAGGGTCACACAGCTAGTAAGTGTTCAATTGTCTGAGGCCGGATTTGAACTCAGGTCCTCCTGAATCCAGGGCCAGCGCTTTATCCATTGCGCCACCTAGCTGCCCCCACCCTTTCCATTCTTTCATCCATCTCTCTAACTCTTCCTTCTATCACTCCAACTTTCTCTTCAAAGTTCCTTTTGAGCACTACCGTAGACGGAGACCAAATCATATTTTTCTTGGAAGCTCTGGATGTAGGGGCCCTGAGGTTGTTATCTTCTGAGGGTACCGCTCAATTTTCCTTGTTGCTAAAGAAACTTTTGATAATTCTAAACTTCCTTTGCTTGCTCACCTTGCTGTCTTTTACTTGACTTTTAATTCCCTCTTACAGTGGGGCCCTACTTCCAAGTTACACCATCCCAAGCTTCAGCGGGTCCCAGGTGTTTTGGTTTGAGGGAAGACAGGTTTTTCTCTCACCTGACCTGTTCTCTGGTCTGAAGATAACCTCAAGCCAACTTGCTTATTAACCAGCCAGCAGAACTTTGTGTGCTGTGGTGGTTCTTAGCTCCAACGAGCCTGCTCCCCTCCCTCACCTGGGCCTCCTGCTGCTCAAAATTTCTTCCTGGTTTCCTAGTTCCCTGCTGGGGAAAGCTGAATTCCTCTTTAGGTCCTGCAGACACCCCTGTATACCCAACCTGCCCACCCCCCCACCCCCGGCCAGCCGTTCAGCCCTCTCACCTGATGGTTAGCTTAGTTCCAGCAGAAGCTGGTGCTGCAGCTGATTCGGAGGCTCTGGGGTAAGTTCCTCTGGCACAGCATGCCTGGGGTCTATGTCAGCATGATTAAGGGGTTGGACTCTTCTCACAGCCCAGCACAGCCCCCTCTGATCTGTCTCTGACCGGAAAATAATCTCAGCCTGTCTTTTTGTGGATTTTTCTGTCCCAGGGGTTGTTTTATTGCTGTTTGGGGGGTAATTGTGTCAGGAACTCTGTGTGTTTAATGTCTTTCCTCCTCTATCTTGGCTCTGCTCCTATACCTGTAACTCTTGAGAGCTGTCTCAGAATTACTTCCTCTGACAAACTCAGAGTTATTCCAAAAATTGGTGGTAATGAAGTAGATGGAGTATCTTCTACTTCAAGAGGTTATTTTTTTGCTGATATTAGAGGTTTACATCAGTATTATAGTAACTGGAGGAAAAAAAAAAGAAGCAGGCATGAATGCTATTTACCAAACCACATTAGTCAAAATACTGCATTTTAAAACCCCTTAAGTTGTTATACATCATCATATAAGTCATCACCAAATAGTGAGTACAAATTCCTAAGAGTTATGTTGACGTGGAATTTGTCAGCCGAAGTGCTGGAAAATTTATATCTCCCCATATATCTGTAGTCATATATTCCATAGAAATTAACATATTATAACGTTAATATTTCAAGGTAATGTTTTCTCATGAGGATGCCATATTTTATCAGTTAATATCATCTGTGTAAAAACTATTCAATTACAGTATCAAGCTGTATATGATTAATATTGATATTAGAGACATAATGACAACATTGTAAGGTATCATTGCCTTTCAGTCAGCTCAGTGTAGAATCAAAATGAAAATTCATGCATTTTTTTCTAAATAGTAAAATAAAACATATTTTCATGAAAGCCAGAAACTCATACCATTATCCAGAGACAGGTACACCCAATGAGATAACATTGATTTATTTGATTCCCAAACTTTAAAATGCTATAAAAATGCTAGTTATTATTATTCCAAAATTCCAATAAATATTTGATCCCTCTAATGATAACAATTGCTACATAATCCATAGTGACCCATTCAGGGATCCTTATCTATGTTCTCTCATATATTTCTCACAGGGAGTCCACCCAATATGTTGATGGCCTTTCTCAAATTCTCATATTACATGTCTATGAACAAATATCACAAGCTATCCATCATGATAGTCAAGCTATTCACATGCTTGTTAAGATGACTAGACATCTTTTTTCTTTTTTTATTTCTGATCATACATTTCTAGCGTGGCATTCTTTATATAACTCCTCCTGTGTAATTCCTCATTTACAATGTGTCGCAGCCTGGTCACTCTCACCATGCACCTTTCTTATGCTCTTGGGTGATCTTCAACTTGAGATCTTTAGAGACAGTCATATTCTATAACAAGTAGTCATAGGATATGATGAGGATATTTTAAAGAAAGTTGTATTGATATCTTTATTATATCACCTACACTTCCCTATTCATATCATTCCTTAAGCATCCCTCCCCTTTCTTCCTTTCAGAGAACCATATCTTATAATAAAGAAAGCAAATGATGGGGGTGGGGGGAATGGCAAAGCCAATTAACCCATCAAATAAGTCTGATGCTCTATGCAACATTCCACAACAATAGGGATCCCTCACCACCACCACAACCTCTGCAGAGGAAGGGTATGGGAGGAAGACGCAGAAACTCATTGTCTTAGGCCTGGACTATTACAATAACCTGTTAGTTGATTTTCCTGCCTCAAGCATCTGCAGATTTCAGAACACACTCCACTCATCTGTCAAGTTGATCTTAAAGTGTATGTCTTACCATGTTATACACACTTCTCCCAAATTCAATAAGCTTCAATGACTCCCTGTTACCTCTGGGATAAAACATAGAATTTTCTAACACATCTACAAACTAAATAGTCTTTAAAGGCTTTTCCTAACTTTCCTGTCTTCTTATATCATATTCTTCTCCATATACTCTGCAATCCAGTGACACAAACCACCTCCATCTCCCAACTCCATGTATTTTCACTGTCTGTTCCCTATGCCTGGAACTCTTTCCTTCCTCATGTCTATGTCCTGGCTTCCTTGGATTCCTTTGAGTTAATGTTCTACTGTTTGAAAGAAGCTTTTTCCAGTCATTTTAAGTCTTTGTGCCTTTGCTCTGAAATTATTTCTAATTTATCCTCTATATATCTCATTTGAATATAGTTTTCTTTTGTTTTGTTTTGCATGTTGTCTTTCCCAATATACTGTGAGCTCAGGGAGAGAAGTTATGGTCTCTTGCTTTTCTTTTGTATTCCTCGAAGTTACTATACTGCTTAGCATACAGGAGGTGCTTAATAAATTCTTGTTGACTTGATTTGACTGTGCTCTATGGACCACTGTCCACATAGGAGGATGCATCCTTACTGTCTCTGTTTGTAAAGCACATTGATAACCTTTTACATTGTTTAAGTATAGAAATGTGAAGCACAGGAAATATGGGGGATATATGGGGGGAAAAAAGGGTCTCTGGAGTCAGAGGAACTACAGAGGGGTTACAAATTCCACTTCTGAAATATACTATTTGTGTGGACTTTGGCAAGTTGCTTTATCTCCCTCAGCCAAGGTTTCCTCATCTCATGGTAAAATGAGGATGTTAGATTTGATCTTCTCTGAGGACTTTTCTATGATCCTGTGAAACTGTTTTCTACTCTACCCTCATCATCAATGACTGTGTGATTCCTATTCAAGTATAATGAGAAGAACCAAGTTACCAAATCATGGTACATTGACTGAATTATCACTTCAGATGGCCTTTAATTCTCTTCCATTCCCACTCATTTTCATTAAGGGACTTCACTGGAAAACCAAATATTACTGGATCTTAATCATACAATTATAAAATTAAGGGACCCATTTGTTCTAGGTAGCTACTGAGATCTGGTACACTCTCTCCACACTTTTAACAGAAAACACCAAAGAAAACCATTAGATACCAACATAAATCCCTGGGTGTTTATGTCTTCCAATAACCTTCACATCATCCCTTTGTGTGGATCCCACTTCCTCATACCCCACAATAATACAAATTTGAAGTTTTTAAAAACAGTCATTACATCAGTTTAAACTGGACTTGTACTCTGCTAATAAAACAAAGCATATCTGAGAGGTGCTTGCTAAAACCTTAGGTGATGATGCTGTTGTTATTGGAAATTCTAGGACTCTGTGAAGAAATTGATGTGTGGAGAGTAAGTAGCTTATTCAAAGACACTTAGCAAGTATATGTTAGGATTGTAGCCAGAACCCATGTTTTTTCTGATTCGTAGACCAGTACATTTCACCACCAACAACAATTCAAACCTAGGTGTTACTATAATTACTGTCAACTGAAAGCACTATAAGACTAAGATGAAACAATCCAGAACTGGAAATGATCATGGATAGGATCAAAGATTTGAAGCAGAAAGGGACCTTAAAGGGCATTTTTCCATTTTCAAAAACATGTGACACACTTTTAACTTTAATTTGCATTATTGACATTTCCTCCCTCACTTTCTTAATTCTAGACCATCAATAAAACAATAAAGACATGATTTGTAGCATTTGCTGATTTCCAAGATATAAATTCTCACACTAAAAATTTAACAATCAGCTTTCACAAGCAGGTTTGAGCTGATTCCACCACTCCCCCCATGAGATCTGAGAAACATAAGGGAATATAACCCTGAGTTACTTGTTGAAACATGCATTATTTTGAGCTTTACCTATATTAAGCTGAGTAGATCAGATTAAAGTTCAAATCGAAGTATGAGCTTTGAAAAAAATTCCTTCAGATTAAAACACTAATAAAGTTTAAATTCGTGAATATTTTAAGTCTGGTTGATGATGATGAGGTTAGCATTTACATGGCACTTTAAAGTTGGAAAGCACTTCATAAATATCTCATTTGACCCTCAAAACAATCATGGGTATATAGGTGCTATTACCATCCCAATTTTACATATGAGGAAATGAGAAAAAGGTTCAGTGATTTGCCAGGGGCACACAGTTAATCATATTTTGGGGCTGGTTTTGAACTTGAGTCTTTCGACATCCAGGCCTTGTGCTATATTCCCGTACCTTCCCAGCTGATAATTTCAGAGAAAAGATGTAAGAATGTAATATAAAAGGGTAGAGAAGTAGAAAATTACAACTAAGAAAATATTCAAACCAATTATTTATCCAATAGAGGGAGGTACTTTTCAAAGAGGAGAAGCATGAAGGGAAGAGAAAAGCTGAAAAGGGGAAAGGAAATAAGTCCTATAATGATTCTCCATTGTAAACACATTTTGAGGCAAATTGCAAAAAGTAATTCAACTAAAATTAGATTACAAAGAGCACACAGTACACTAAGTACAACTGTATTATAGAAACAGAAATTAATTAGTCTGGATAGGGGGGGGGGGGGTTATTTTTAACAAGTCTGCAAGCTTCAGCGTGTTTTACTGGTGACAATTTTGACTGGTCCTTTAAAGTAATCTAAGTCACTGCAGTGGTACGATTCTAGAACTTTGACCCTGGCCTTCTCTGACCCATTCCAATTATCTTTGATCTTTAATTTATTCTTGGACAATGACACCTGGATCCAGAGGGGTATTAGTATGTAATTATAATAAAAACAAAATCAGAAGAAAACTAAAAACTATTTATCAGCAGCCCAGCTCTTTGTAACAAGATTTATTTACCATAGGCAGTAGATGCTCAGTTAGGCCAATGCAAAATGTGTTACATTAGTATGTGGCTCCAAACGCAGTGAAGTAAAATGTTGTTTAAATGATCACTTTCTAATTATATGATAATTTCTAAACAACTTCTTAAAATAATCTGAATAGTTAATAATAAATGAGAATTTCATCAGTATCTGTAATTTTAATGGCTATCATAGGTGTCCAAGGAAAGTCTGTTATTTATTCTATTGGATTTCCACGTGTTGATATGTAAAGATTTGATATGGATAGACATGAATATGATTATGGATATGTTACTGAATTAATTTAAATGTGACATTTAAATTATAATTAAGTTAAAGCAAGAACATTCATTAAGTACTTGATACGTATAAAATTCTGGAGAAACAAAAAATAAAAAATAAACCCTTCCCTCCAGAAGCTTACATTCAATAGTCTTACTTTTATGTTCTTGTTGAGAATACTAGCAACATTATCTTGGATCCCAAAACACTTTGCATATTAACACCACAGAATTTAATTACCAATATCTGACACTGTTAAGATTAACAAGAATTAGGGGGCAGCTAGGTGGTGCAGTGAATAAAATACCAGACCTGGATTCAGGAGGACCTGAGTTCAAATGCAGCCTCAAATACTTGACACTTAATAGCTTTTGTGACTCTGGCAAGTCACTTAACCCTCATCGCCACCCGCCCCCCTGCCAAAAAAAAAAAATGAACAGGATTAGAGAAAGCTAAGTGGCATAATAGGTAGAGTGATGAATGTAGAGTCATGGGGACCCAAGCTTTATCATGCCTCAGACATGTAAATAATTAAGAAATCCAAAAAGAAAAATATAGTAAGCCTTTTAATCAAGCACAAGACAGTACAAAAAATACAGGCAAGAACCATTCCACCAGGGAAGCCGGTTTGCATTCAGGTTAAAAACAGCTTCCTGCTTCAAGCCTGGAGTATATAGACAAAGAGGTACTAGGAAAACTAGAAAACTACAACATTCTGATAGCTCTGACCATCTAGTACTAGAACTTTAAGTAAGTAATGCTCTAATTCTAATTCTGCAGGATATTTTGATATATTGAATACTATAACCTAAGAAAGGGCAGGTAGGTGGCACAGTAGATAGAGTGCCAGTCCTGGAGTCAGGAAGACTCATCTTCCTGAGTTCAAATCTGACCCCAGACACCCACTAGTTGTGTGGCCCTGGAAAAGTCATTTAACCCCTATTTGCTTCGGTTCCTCATCTATAAAATGGGGATACACTGCAGAAGCAAATGACAAACCATGCCAGTATCTTTGCCAAGAAAGCCTATGAACAAAGTCAATAGAGACGTGGAGTTGAACATGACTGAACAGCAACAACAACCACAAAAAAGTGAGTATAAACCTTCTTGGGAGAAAATACATTTTTATTAGAATATAGGCTTTTTAAGCATTCCTGATGTAAAAATCAGGATTAAGTAGAAACTCTGAATTGAAAACACAAGAATCACTAGAGATCTAGAAAGGGAAAAGCATTTGAGTGAGTAGATTCATATAAACAACGCTGAAATGCTTACATTTTAATAAAAGAAAAAGAGACACTTGTTTGTGTCTTCTGAAATCTAATGTCTAGAAAAGTCACAGAAGGAGTTAAAAAAAAACAAGAAAACCTGAGGGTGGTTTTATTCTGTTTTTCTGGACATAAAAAAAAGGAAATAAAAAGGAAGGGTAAAGGAATACACTATGAAAGAAATAAGAAATAAGTGGATGGAACTTCCTATTTCTCATTACTGTGGTACACAGAAAAAGATACAAACATTAGTGAAGGGCATGGGTGGAGTGAATACCATATGAATATCATTCTATTCTGAACCAACAAAGGAGTGGTGATGTACTAAGAGATATACACACATAGCATTTGGTGGCAGCAACAATTTAAACTTAATACATAAGCAGAGATAGGGAGAAAGTTGTTAAGAAGATAGATTTCGGAAGAAAGAGCCACAAGTAACAAAAAAACAGTTTCAGAGGGTAGAATCCTAAATATGGGGGGATTAGAAAAACAAATGAAGGATAGAAAGCTAGGATGGGGTTATAGGCAAGTGGAAGAAAAGAGGGATATAGTGGAAACAAATCACTTCAATTAAAGATCACTAGTATCACTAACAGTGATCCATCCCTTTCTATCAATATATCTCCTTTAGAGTATTTAGATTGTATATCAATGTGTATGTTTGAATATATATGTGATAGCATCAGAATTTTTCACTAGCTAAGGAATATTTAAACATAATGTAACATTGCTAGTGATACTTGTGATCACTTCTTTTTCACCAACAACTTTTTAAAATAGGTGAAGGGCAGAGAGGAAAGAGAGGAAGAAAAGATATGATAAAGTACAAAATAATCATGACTATGAATGTGAATTTAAATGGAAGAAAGGCAGAAGAATACGTTGGAAAGCAGAATGCAACAATGTATTATTAACAAGAAATAGGTTTGAAAATAAAGATTTACACAGGGTTAAAATGAGGTCTTGAGAAGAAATTTTTATGCTTCAGGTAAATTAAAAAACGGGGATAGCAATATGCGTAGAAAATGAGCAATAGTTAAGAAAACTACATGGATGAAAGTGATAAACAGGAAAAATAATACTATATTAAGTGTACCTTGGTAGTGAAATTACTGTAATACTATAAGTATACATATACCCATTCACACACACACACACACAATGTATGCCATCTAAGAACTCTAAAGGAAAAGTAAATAATTATAAAGAGTAAATACAATTTATATAGTACAACAATATCCTCTGAATATAATGCATAGATAAAAAAAATCTCACCTTGGGGCAGCTAGGTGGTGCAGTGGGATAAAGCACCAGCCCTGGATTCAGGAGTACCTGAGTTCAAATCTGCCTCAGACACTTGACACTTACTAGCTGTGTGACCCTGAGCAACTCACTTAACCCTCATTGCCTCACCAAAAAATAAATAAATAAATAAATAAAATAAAAAATCTCACCTTATAAACAATTAGTGGACCAGAGAAAAGCATACATTTCAACAACTAACATGGTGAAGAGTTCTTTCTGATCTTACTGAATAAACAAGGGAGAGAAAGAGAAACTCAGGAGAATAAAGATGGATGATTTTGATATGCGAAATTGAAAACACTTACACAAATTAAATCAATGTCATTAGCAATTAGGAGGGAAATATTTAAATGGGGCAAAAAAAACTCAGAGATTTATAAAGGTCTGCTATCCAAGATATATAGGGAACTGATTCACATATGTAAGCACAAAAGCTAGTCTCCAAAGAATATGAACAGGCAGTTCAAAAGGGAAGAAATCTAAGTTATCCGCAATGTTACTAAATGTTCCAAATTACTAATGAAAGAAATGAAATGAAAGAAATGAAATTCTCATATTCCATCTCATACTAATCAAAAATTGGCAAAAATGACAAAAAACTTAAATTATATTTGTTTATGGGGATATAGGAAGCCACATAAACATTGTTGGTGGAACTGAGATTTGGTAGAGCTTTCTGAAAAGTAATTTGGGAACTATACCCCAAAAGGGCAGTGAATCATCCATCTGCTTTGATCGCAAAAAAAACCATCATTAGGTATATACCACAAGGAGTTGAAATAATGATTAATAAGATTCCATATGTTCAAAATGTTCATAATAGCTCTATTTGGTTATTATAGCAAAGAACTGTAAACTAAAGGAATACCAATTAGCTGAAACAATTATGGTATATGAATGAAGAGTGTATATAGAAAATGAAGAAAGAAGTGGTTTCAGATAAACTTGGGAAAATTTATATGAACCAATGCAGAATGTGGAGAGAAGAACCAGGAGACCAATTTATAGAAGTACAATGTTGTAAATGAAAATAACTTTGAAAGACTTAAGAACAATGACTAATACAGTGATCAACCACAATATCAGAGGATCAACAATGAAACATGCTACCAACTACTGACAGAGAAGTAATGGGGAAGAGTTGCATGATAAGCTATACATTTTGGGGTTTTGGCCAACATGTGAATTTGTTTTGCTTCATATATGTTTTTTTGTTGTTGTTGTTGTTGTTATAAGGAAAAGATGAGGTAAGACATCAGGGAGAATAGAGCTAATGGAAATGATGCCAAAAAAAAAAAAAAAAGGAAGAGAAGTGTCAACAAAGCATTCAATAAAAAAAGTATATGGACGAAGAAAATTCAGAGAGATACACGAAGAAGCAAAACAGTTCTTAAAACTAACAAATTGACTTTATTATATAGTTTTTTTAAAAAATGAAAAACTATATATAATAGATTTTCAGTTTTATATGTAAGCCTCTTTTCTGTTCCTTAAATAGAGAAATGTTAACTTTGTTGGTGTTTGTCAAATTTAGAATAGCAAAAATTAATTTAAAAAACTTAAAAAAGCAAATGTCTACATTTAACTACTGATAAAAGGTTGCTTGGGACAAGTCATCTTCAAATCTTATGGAAGTATTGGGCAGATATATAGGTCATTGTAGCCTAGTGGATAGAAAGCTTGCATCAGAGTCAGAAAGATCTGGATTTCAAATCCCAACTTTGATACATACTACCTGTGAAAACCATGAACAATTGCTTAATCTACCAGTGCCCCCCAGACAGTTCTCTAAGACAAGGTTTCTTAAGCTGGGTCCACAGACTCATGAAAGGGTTCATGAGTAATTTCAGGGGGTTTGTCACTTTGAACGGGAAAAATACATTTTTTTTTCATGATCTCATTTGATTGTTTTGTTTTTGTTTTTTTGGATTTTTGGAGGACAATGAGGGTTAAGTGACTTGCCAAGGGTCACATAGCTAGTAGTGTCCAGTATCTGAGGCTGGATTTGAACTCAGGTCCTCCTGAATCCAGGGCCGGTGCTTTATCCTCTGTGCTATCTAGCTCCCCTATCTCATTGATTCTAATAATAATGCTGGCATTGTAGGTGCTATTATCATCCCCATTTTACAGATAAAGGAATTGAGACTTAGGAAATCATATGACTTGCCTACCATCACACAGATAGTAGCTGACTGAGGCTTAATTTTACTTCAGATCTTCCTCATGGTCAGGTCCAGTACTCTATCAAACCACCTAGCTGCCTAGATCTTTAACTTAAGTGTATTGGGTACCAATCAGAAATATTTATCTCAGAAACTTTCAAGTTCTCAAACTTCACTGACATTTTCACTTTACAAAATCATAGTTTTCAATACAATATCATACATTTCAGTGTAAATATCTTCAACACTCTCCAGTACCCCTCATTTTAATTTCTGTTTAATTGGAAGGAAAATATACCCTCTGCTGCTCTATCAGCATCTCTCCATTGTCAAATGTGCTCCCTTGTTCCCATTACTAGCTGCTTAGGGAAATGTTAAACCGATTCAGGGTTTTAAATCCACAGCACATCTAAAGACTCTGCTGTCTTCTCATGTGGGGGGCCTGGCTCATAGTCACTCTGATTGGGAGATGAAGTTTGCTCTTGAGTCCCATGCAATCATACCACTGCCTGTTTTCTCACTGCTCCCACATCCTGAAAGTGTTTTCTAAAATCCTCTAGTGTTGCCAGAATGACAATTGACTCATGATAACTACAGCCAACACAGTACAATTAAAGAGATAAATTTTCCATTGGAAAACTGATCTTAGACATGCAACCAACTCAGGGGAAAGGAAGAGAATTTAGGAGATTGGGAAGGGCAATCAATCAATTAACTTCCAAATATTTATTTAGTACTTACTATGTGCAATTCACTGTGTTATCACTGGTATGAAATTCAGAGACATTTGAGGCACAGTCCTTGTCTTTCAAGCCTTGAAAATATTATTGCAAAGATAAAACAAAGACAAGTGAAGGGAAAAACAAAAACACTAACAATACAGGGCAGTAAATAAGAGCCAAAGGCTGTAAGTGCTTTAAGGGCTCAAAGGAGAAAATAATGACTTTGGACCATTGTAGTCAAAGAAAACTTCATAGAAGAGGTGAATTTTGAATTGGGTCTTGAAGTATCAATAAGATTTTAATAGGTAGAAAGTACAGGAGAGGCATTTCAGATGTATGGAGTGGCAAAGGAATAACAATGAATAATATTAGGCTTATATAGCACTTTTCTTAGAACATCTTAGGGAAATAGCTACTACAAGTATTTTCAACCTTGTTTTGGGAAAGAGTATCTAAGAATGCTACATAACTTGATCACTGTCACATTGATAGTAAATGTCTTAGGTAAGATTTGAAACAAGACTCTTGACCCCACATCTTACGTGCTTTCCAGTAGGTCCCAATTTACTTTAGGAAGAAGCAGACATGATTAGAGAGGAATTAGCACAGTCTTTCTAGAGTCAACAATACATGTCATAGAGGTAAGTTTGGTAAGGTTGGGGAAACACCAAAGAGCATTTTATTCAAAGCTTAGGTCTGACTTACAGATGATCCTACCGAAATCAAAATAGCCACCAGGGAAACAGAACCTTGTATCAAAGACCTAATGCTTGGAAGTTGCTCAGATCAGATGTACCATGTTTAATCAAGGTAAGTAGATGTAATAGGTTGTCATACAAAAGATAAGTTTAACTTCACAAATCAATTCTTCACCTTACTAAAGGATTACCATAGAATTACTTGATATAGCAAACTCTTAGTGAAAACTATAATATTAAATATAGAAAACTTTTTGGAAAAACTCATATTTGAGGTAAAATATCCAGACCATTATACCTGGGATTCAAAACCTAATTTTATCCTGAGACTTTTTTCCCCCCCTTGGGAGCCCTATCTGGGAAACCACACACATCACAGAATACAGAACACTAGAACCTCTTAATATCCTTCCTCTTCCCTTCAATCCCCCATCTATTGGCATCAGCTAGTAAAATGAAAACATGACTTAAGGTAAAACAACATTATGGTGGCAATTAGCCCATTTAAATTATAAGTGTAAGAATGTTATGATGGAGATTTACATAATTATTTGATGTAGTGGAAACAGTATCTTATTTCCCCTTCCACAAGAAAGTATGTACTTCTTTCTTAAAAGATTGATATTATCCTTGAGATTTGACTAGCCTAGGGGGCCAAAAGGATCTTAGTCTAGCTGTAATTAAATTATTTTTTGGGCTCTAGTTATACAGCCATCACAGGACTCTAGCCTCACTCAAATGTTTACCTGCCAGACCACCATGGGCAACTCAGAGTTAGTGGAGCGCTGCTTATCATATTCAATTTTGGGTGTCCTTTATACATATCTTTATTGAATATTATTTTCTTGCCATGGTTAAGAATCCCTTTTTGTTAACTGTTCTAGGACCCATGAGTATCTAATGTTATTTCAATATTGGACCTAACCCACCAGGTGGCTTTTCTGAGTAAAGTTCAACCTTTAGATTTTAGTTATAATGTATAAAAATGTTATTGAGAACATTAACTGATTAGAGAGTACCTATTCCCCTGTACACATTTCTTTGTGACAGTGCCTACTTTAATTTCTTTATACAAGGTATTATAAGAATCTTAGTTCAATTTTAAGCTTCGATAGCTTTTAAGACTTTTGTGATATGCTGTATGAAACTCCCTCTTTTCCTTTAAGTATAAAACAATTAGTTTAGCAAACATGTATAAAGTCATTAATACATAGATCATACTATATTCAATAATTAATAAACAAAAAAATTTATTAAGCATCTATTATGCACCAGATACAGTGCTAAGTGCTGGGGATACAAAAAAAGGACAAAAAATAGTCCCTGCCCTCAAGGAGTTATCATATAATATCTGCTTGGGAATATGAAGCTGAATACAACATTGTTTCTGTACTCAAGAAGTTTACAGTTTATTAGAGAAAATGTCATCTATGCAATGCAAATTTTAAAATAAGCAACTCCCAGAGATTTATGGGATAAGAGATTTATTTTTTTTCTATGTAGGCAAATCAGGAAGAACTTCATGGAAGACATAATATTGTTGGTGGGGCCCTCAAGAATAGGTAGGAGCCTTCAATAGACGCTAGTATATACTTAATATTAATACTTTCAGCTGACTGTTCAGTAGGGAGCACATGTTCCGAAAGAGAGGACAGTGTAAGAAAATATTCAAAAGGAAAGGTTGGGATAATTTTAATAAATGGTAACAATTCAGTTTTGATTATAAGTAGGTAAGAAAAGTCATATGAGATAACCCTGGAAGGGTAGTTGAAGCCATATTGGGAAGGGCTTCATATATTGGACAATATATTTTGGCACTTCTTTGAGTAGACGACTGAGAATCTATTGAAAATTCTTTTTTTTAATCTGGCTCTCTTGAAAATTCTTGGAAAGTCACTTTAGAGTGAGAAGATTACCTAAAAGCAGAGTGAGACATACTGGAATTGAGAGATACAAACAAATATCTGTTAGAGATATATCTTAATAGTTTAAGAAAATGTATTAAGGATGTAAATACTGATAGGAAGGAAATGTAGACAGATATAAAAATATTAAATAGCTAGGACAGGGGACGATAATGACATGGTGATGCAGTCATGCGGCCATGGTAATCATTCACATAAAACTGACAGTTGATGATATGTGAAACATGTGGAAAGGAAAAGCTTCTTACTAATTAAAACATTCAAAAGTAGAGTGGAATGATTTTCAAGGTAATAGATTCTACTCACTGGATGTCTTCAAGCAAAGAAGGGGATTCTAGTTGAAGTTTAAATTTGAACTAGATGGTCCCTAAGGTCCCCTCTATTTTGAGAATCTGTGATTTGGTGAGTAGATGAAATTGTCAAAGGAAACCATGATAAAAAAAAAATACATGAAGATGACTGAGGAGAGTGTATAAGGAAAATTCTTTAGGAAAAAGGAGTAGGTTAAAAAGTAAAAAAAAAACAATGATTATAAAGGTAAAAGTCAAATTATGCACATGGAAATTTGTGGAAGCCAAAAGAGGAGCTAAGGATTCCAATTCATAAAGATAAATGATTATTTGATATCCGTAAGAAATGAATCTAAGAATCATAAAGAGACAAGAAATCTGGCAATAAGAAGCAGGCTAATACTTTCAAATGCTTCAGAGAAGACAAGAAAGCTGAGGACCACAAAGAGGACATTAGATTTAACAATGCAGATTAATTGTTGGCCTTGGAGGGAACATTATCAGTGAAAAGGTTGGAATAAAAACCAGATTAGAAGGTTCTGAATGGGTGATAAAGAAATTAAAGTATTGAATGTGAATTATCTTCTCTAAAAGTTTGTCAACCATACTGTCATAGTGTCTTGAGCAATTAGCAATGCTAAGAAAATTATTCTTATTTTTTTGTTACATCCAAGGCTGCCAGAGAATGCTTGTAATAGAGTAAGAAGCCTGAGACTAGAGAGAGGTTTAGATGAAAGGATTCACCTTAGCAAGGAGGAGAGTCACCTTTCTCTTAGACTAAAGAGGAGATAATGGATGAAGACTGAGAGACTTTGAAGTATGGAAAGGGAAGACGCAAAGATCTGGGAGCTGACATTAGGAAATCTCAATATTTTAGGTAAAATAGATGATTAAAATAATTTGCTCAAAATTGAAGGGCAATGAGTGAATAGTAAGGTTTTAAGAGTGCTTGGAGAACTTTATCTATTGTAATAAAAACAATAAAAATATCTTCTTGATCTTCCTTATGAAAACCTAGAACTAACAGAAGTATAAGAAATATCTCCTTCTGGTATATTAAAGAAAGAAAAAAAATCACTTCCTTTGCTCTTACACTTTCTCCCTCTTTGACCCTTGCTCCCCAAATTTGACTTGTCTTCAAGACAAGGTGCAAAAAGTGCTGAAATGAACAGTGTAGCATCAACCTTATCAGGGTTTCACAGAGATCCAATGAGCATAAATTAGAGAATGTCATAAGGTTTGCTCTCTGAATTTTCCTTTGACCTGAGTAAAAGCCACACCCTCATTTCTTAGTTCCAGAATTCAACTATAACTCTCCCCTCAAAAAATGAGAGTTCAGGAAATACCCTTTCTCATCAGCTTAGACTCTCATAAAAGAACCAATTCACGTATGCATGCAGGTATTCATGCATGTATGTATGTGTATTGTACCTGTATGTGTATATAGCTATATATTAATAATATATGAATTAGCATTTTTTGCTTTTTCTAATTTTGATTTAGTTGTGCATATATGTATGTATACACATAATTTAATGTGTATAGCATACAGTTATATAAATACTACATATAATTTAATTAGCATATATGTATGCAAAACATGCATACCTATGTGTATTGCCAACTAAATTAATCAAATTTAGAAAAAGCAAAAAAAATTTGCTAATTCATTTATTTCTATTTCACAATAAGAAAATAATGCTACCAAAGAGAGGTAATGGAATACAGTAGAAGGAGAGCTGGCCTTATTCAGATGATAGGTTCAAATTCTGCTTCTGGACACATCCCCACTAGTGACAGGACAAATAACTTTTCAGTGTTCCAGGCAATGCTAAGGACAAGTACTGATCTGGATTGATAGGGGAAGATCCTAGTCAGATTTCCCAACACTGATAAAATAAAAAGTCCAATATTTTTTTAAAAGACGCATAATTGTTATATTATCTAGAATAGTAGAATTAAAGAATAATGGAGATATAAGCCGAACCCCAAAGTGACAGAACCTATTTTGTAATTTAACAATTCATTAATACAGCTCAACAAACACTTATTTAAGCCCCTTGTATATGCACCTACTATGCTAGGCAATGGAGGAAGGTCAAAGGTAAATAAAACACTATTGCTAAGAAAAGTAGACCTGTCACCCCAGAAATTGTATCATTCACAAAGCAAAGAAAATAAATTCCTGATTCTTACAGAGAGGGGATAGGGAGCAAGCATTTATTAGGTGTCTACTATGTGCCAGGGACTATACTAAGTATTTTAGAAATATTATTTCATTTATCCTTACAACAGCCATATGAATTAGGTACTAGTATTATCCCATTTTTGCAGTTGAAGAAACTGAAGCAGAGGATAACAAATGACTTGCCAAGTTCCTAGTACTAGGAAGTATATGAGGCTAGATTGAACTCAGGTCTTCTTCACTCCACGCCTAGTGGTTCTAACCCACCAAACTACCTAACTACCTCAGAAGAGAAAGGAAGAGAGCAGTACATATCTGTCACTAGTAAAATTCAATTTGTGAAAGAAAGTATTGGAATGGATGAATTAATTCCATCATAATTTGTGATAGCTAATGAACTGGGTTCAACCCTGCTTACTCACTTCATCCTTGCTAAACTGACAGTGATAGCAGCAAGTAAGCACAAAAGATCACCTACATGTGGAAGTACTTAGACAAAAGAATTTTCAAAAACATTTAGGAGAATTACCTTCTTTGCTTGATGAGCCTAACAGAGATTTAAAAAAAAAGAAACTACACTAAATTAGTACAATTTCCTGAAAAATGCCATCAGAGAGACAATAGATGGGGAAAAAAGAAATTTAAATCAGGCTTGGGTTACACCAAATAGAGAGTGTCCTAATTAAACAAAGAAATAAGATAAAATTAACTTAGAGGAACTTTTCCTCAAACAAAAGTAAAATAAAGCCTGACAATTTAAAAAAGGAAAGTTTATGACAGCTTTAAAAGGAAAGTGCAAAAAGGAAAAAAAAAAGGTGATGATTGATTTATGCCAAATACTTGATGACTTTGTAAGAGTTTTCTATGATAAATAGTAAGGTATATTTAGGCCAATGGCTCACAATGTGAATGATGAATACAACAACTAAGTATGTGTATTTTAGGGTGGGCTAATGGGAAGGAGAGTCTCACAGAAGCAAATCCTCCTCCATTTCTCTCCCCTTCAGGACCCAGAGAACCAAAGCATTTCCCTTGGAGTCATTTCCCCTGCCTTGTTCTCTTTTTATATAATGCAATTGTCCCTTTCTATCTCTCTTCTCCTAAAAAAGGTTTCATGCCATTTCTAGATGGACTCCTCCAACTACTGTCCAGGTAGCCTGAGGGAGCTTAAACTCATGTCTTCTCTAAGCCTAAGAATGAAAGGGTCCCTCACTAACTAAGGATAATTTGTTCTTTTAAAAAAATGACTCTACTTTAAATGGAGGTCAACATTTCATATAAGAAAGTTTTACTGGTCATTTATCTTGAAAAACATAAAAAAAACTTTATGAAAATGAGTTTTGTTTTATCTAATGTTTAATAAGGAACAGGCTATGATTAAGATTGTACCCTAATTCTTAGAATGAAAAAGAATGAATCAACTGTTGATTTGTTTGGCACATATGTCAAAATTGCATGCTTGTGCAATACCACATTCTTCATTGAAATTTAACTTTCACAGCACAATCATAAAGAGGATCATTGTTGCAAATGTATTCCAGGGTCCTCATCAATTTTATCCAGGGTCTCTCTTAATACTTGGGGTATTCAACTATTCTCTTTTGAAGCCCTATAGTCAGTCAAAGAGACAAAGGACCTAAAACCTTGATGAATGGGTAGAGATAAATGGGGATAGTGATAAGATCGGAGTGATACTTGAGTGGGATTACTTTTATGAGAGGTCAGTTTATGCATGATTATCTTTGTTTTATTATAACTTTTGGTTGCTTAAGCAACCTTCAACCTCATGGTATAGTAAGAGAACAATCCTTGGACTCAGGAAGATCTGGGTTCTCAGATCTGAAATGATATATAGTAGCTGAGTGATTCTGGGCAAAGCACATTTCTCAGGGCCCCAAGCAACTGACTAAGGTGCCACCTTACAGAACAGCTGCTGATTTGATTTGTTAGGGAAAGTATCACCCATGGGAGTTCTCTATACCAGGAAAATCAAAGGACTCCATGTAATGAATAGTTAGATAAGAAGCCCAGCTACTGTATTTTCTCTTCTTTTGTAGAAAGTCTGATGCAACTTGTTGGGGGGCAATCAAGGTTGAAAAAGTTGAGAAATATTGGCATGAAGTGAAGAGATTGGCAGAATAGAAAGTGCTGTCAGAACAAGCTAGAGAAAAATAGAAAATTATTTTAATGAAATGATGCAAAGCAAAAATAACAGTATCTATCCTTTCTGAGTATCTTCCAATTAATTTTGTAATTACTAAACTAACCGGGGAATTCAATTAGCTAAAAAAAAAGTTCCACAATTGCATATTGTTAGAATCCAAACAGTCATGTTCAAGACTGAGATGAGCCTGTGTGGAATATTGAATTAGATTGACAATAACTGCCTCCCTAAAAGAAGGAATATAATTCTGGTATCCAGAAAGGATATAAAAATTAATACTAATAATTACAGAGGAATTACTCCATTATCTAGCTTACTAAAAGACTACAATAGGATGCTGCTAAACAGAATTGAACCTTATATTACCCCATTGTGATGTGTCAATCAAACGGGATTAAAAAAAAACACACAAAGAAATAGTATTCATTTGGTACATTATTTAAGGAGATTGGTAGTAGGTTGGTCACCAAAATAATTATCAGTTGTAATTAGTTTAGTAGATTTTACAGGGGTTGAGTTCAGAAAGTTATTATGGAATTTAAAACATATACATCCTTATTTAATATGGAATGAAGTAACTGTTAAGACTTTCTAGATCCATATAAGTATTTTAAGGGAAAAGAGTGTCAGGTAAATAAATTTTTTAAAATAGTTATTACAATTAGAATACTGAATCAAGTTAGTGGGTTTTTCCTTCATACCTAGATTATCTCTTTTTAAAGAGCTCTAACCAGAAAGGAAGGAAGGAAAAGTGTTGTCTTCTCAAGATAAGAAGATGAGCAACATCTAGCCATCTTCATGTCTGGGTTTTGCAACCAGCTCATCATTGATGCTTTGATGAGTAAGGAATGACCTTCATGACCCAGATCTGTGGTAGCTGAGAAAAGGATTCATTAGGCAGTAAAGACACATTTGGATATGAACTCGTCAGGACCAATGCCATGTAGAAACTGAGCCAAGCTTGAGAAAAAGATGGGATATAAAGGAAAGTAAGCCCCATAGGTGTTGGTGGGAATATTTAGTTTTGCTTGTATTATATCTTTGTAGTAAATATCTTTTTTTGTAAAAAATCATTGACTAAGTGGTTAAATATAACAAATATACTGTTCAGTACTAACTAATAATGGGGGGTTGGGGGTGAATACAACCAGGTGGGGGTTCAAGCTCCTGGCAGCAGAGAACTCCCCTAGTTTCTACAAGAGTATTTTCTACTTTTCCCAGAAGGTTTTTTTTTCAAATAGTGAATTCTTGCCCCAACAGCTAGGATTTGGGGGTTTATCAAAGACTAATTCACTATGCTCATTTGCTTCACAAATTGTGTACCTAATCTATTCCACTGATTAGCCACTCTATTTCTTATCCAATACAAAATTATTTGGATGATTACTGCTTTGTAAAGTAGTTTTGAGATCTGATACTTCTAGACCCCCTTACTTTATATATTTCATTGCTTCCCTTGATATTATTTACCTTTGTTCCTCCAAAATGAATTTTGCTATTTTATTTTTTTAATTTAGCTCTATAATTCTTTGGTAGTTTCCTTGGCATGTCATTGGATGATAAATTAATTTAGGTAATATTGTCATTCTTGTTGTATTGGTTTAGCCCACCCATGAGCAACTAATATTTCACCAATTATTTAGATCTATCTTTACTTGTGTGAAGCATGTTTTGTAATTGTGTACATATAATTCATGTCTGTGACTTGACAAGTGGACTCCCAAGTATTTCATATTGACTGTTGTAATTTGAAATGGTATTTCTTTTTCTCTTTCTTTCTCCTGGGTTTGTTTGGTTTTGTGTGTGTGTAATATATAAAATGCTGATGAGTTGTCTGGGTTTATATCCACAACTTCACTAAAATTGTTAATTGCTTCAACTATTTTTTTTAGTTGATTCTAGAGTTCTCTGAATATACCATCTTATTATCTGCAAAAGGGATGTTTCCTCATTGCCTCTTCCTATTTCTTCAATTTCTTCTTCTCTTAGTGCCATAATTACAATTCCCCATGCAATATTGAATAATGATGCAGATAATGGACATTCATGCTTTGCCCCTGATCTTATTAGAAAGGCTTCTTTATCTACATTATAAATAATACTTACTCATGACTTTCATAGATACTATTTATCATTTTAAGAAAAGCTCTATTCTTGTGCTTTCTGGGGTTTTAATAGGAAAGGTTCTTGGTTTTGTTAAAAACTTTTTTCTGCATTTCTTGATATAATCATATGATTTTTTGTTATTGACATCATAATCTATGCTTCTAGTTTTCCTAATATTGGAGGTGTCCTGCATTTCTCATGTAAATTCAACCTGAACTTATCTGATCTTAATTATATATTGCTATAATCACATTATAAATTATTTATTATTATAATTATTATTATTATTTGGTGAGGCAATTGGGGTTAAGTGACTTGCCCAGAGTCACACAGCTAGTAAGTATTAAGTGTCTGAGGCTGGATTTGAACTCAGGTCCTCCTGACTCCAAGGCCAGTGCTCTATCCACTGTACCACCTAGTTGCCCTTTTATTATTTTTACACCAATATTCATTAGGGAAATTGTAGTTTTCTTTCTCTGTTTTTGCTCTCCCTGGTTTATTCATCAAAACCACATCTGTGTCATAGAAAGAATTGGGTAGAACTCCTTACCTTTCCCCAAAATACTTTATATATATTTTGGAATTTCCCCCGCAAACATTTTATATATTTTTGGAATATCTTTAAATATTTGGAAAAAGACACTTGTAAATCCTTCTCCTCCTGTTGTTTTCTTAATCCTTAGGGAGCTCATTTATGACCTTGTTTAATTACTTTTTCTAAGATAGAGTTATCTAAATATTATATTTACTGTTGTGTCCATCCTGGAAATTTATATTTTTGTAGATATTTATCCATTTAAATTAGGTTGTCAATTTTATTGGCCAAAATCTGGGCAACATAGTTCCTAATAAGTACTTGTATATTTGCTGTTTTCATTTCTGATATTGGTAATTTGTTTTTCTTTTTAAATCAAATTATCCAATGACTTATTTAACTTTTTTCCATAAAATGAGTCTCCTGGTTTTGTTTTTTAATTTTTTGAATTTTAATCTTATTAATTTCAGCTTTAATTTTGGGAATTTCTATTTTGGTGTTTAACTAAGAATTTTTAATTTGTTCCTTTTCTAGCTACTTTAATATCCAATTTGTTGATTTGTTTTATTGATATAAGTTAGTGATAGAAATTTCCCCGTAAGTAGTGCTTTGACTGAATCCCACAAATTATTGGCACATTTTCTCATTATCGTTATTATTTTTAATGAAATTATTGATTGTTTTTATAACTTGTTTTTGTTCCACATTTTCTTTAGGATTAGGTTATTTGCTTTCCAATTAATTGTTAATCTGTGACTCAAAGTATCTTAATTGAAAATAATTTTATTGCATTATGGTCTCGCAAGGGTGTATTTAATATTTATGATTTTCTATGCCCTAACACATTGTCATTTGGGGGGACTACCATGTACATGTGTCATATACAGTAAACTTTAGTTTTCTCTGCATATCTTTTTTTCATATCTTTTTTAATTAGGCCCCTCTTTGCTTTTTTTTTGTTCTGAGATTATGATTGTTAACCTCTGCCTTTTTTGCTTTAGTTGAGCATAATAAATTCTGATTCAGCCACTTATTTGAATTATGTTTGTTTTTCTGTTTCCAATGTTTCTCTTACAAACAACACATTCTGTTTTCTAAACCGTTTTCCTATCCTATTCTATTTTACAGGTGAGTTTGTTCCATTCGCATTCACAGCTATAATTGCTAACTCTATATTTCCCTTGAATCTATTTTCTTATGTTTATCTATGCCCCCCCTTTTTATCTTGTACCCTCCTAAAAAGTATGTTTTTACTTCTGACCTTTCTTCAGTTGTTTTATTTAAATTCAGTTTTGTTCCGTTCCATGAAGTAATGAAAATCTCTTCCCATGTATGGAAAGAATTCTCTCTTTACCCCTAAGTAATACAATCCTTAGTTTCTTTCCAAGCACAACTTGGGTGCCACTTCCTACATGATCTTTTCTGAACTGTCCAGTTGTTAATGCCACTACCTCTTGAAATTACATTTTTTCAGTTTTTTTCTTAAATTTATCTATCTCTAGCTTTTTTAAGGTCACAAATTCACCTTAATTTGTTGGAATTTAATTAATAAATCAATTTTAACCTTAGCCATATCCTATAAGATTTTTTGCAAATATCAGTGGAACCAGGAAAGTCACCTAATCTCCATGAGACTCAATTTTGTCATCTAAAATGAAAAGGTTGCCCTAGATAAATACTGACAATCCTTTCCAGTTACAGGTTTGTGATCCTATGATCCTATATAGTCTCTCAGCTTTTACCATTCCAAATGAAGTAATAGTATTTAATTTCTTTCTTTCTTTTTCTTTTTCTTTCTTTCCTTCCTTCTTTCTTTCTGTATTTCTCTGTCTCTCTGTCTCTCTCTGTCTCTCCCTCACTCCCTCCCTTCCTCCTCTTTCTCTTTTTGCCCTCATATGGTAGACCCTTTTAGATAAATTAGGTTATTTCAGTTTCATTGGGTTGAGTTACTGAGACTTTGTAAGTGATGATGATTCTAGAGAAGCACAATAGAAAGATAAAGGACTAGATACAGATACTACAGTTAGGCAGTTAACATGGAATTCAAGCAGATGTTTGGTCAAGGGGGATGAAAGCCAATGCCTAGAGCAATCTGAGTTGGAGTCAGGGCAAGAATGGATGGGGAGAAAAATCAGAGAACAGGGTAAGAAAAGGCAAAGCTAAAACCCCTCAGGAGTACAGCTAACTCACAGGGGCAGAGGGGACTTTACAAGTACAAACAGGTTTGGCATTTGAAAAGATAGACAATGGCATGTTCAATGAGCAACAACAAAAATTGAACACCTAAGAGGGTGGTCAGGTAAGAGACTAACTAATGATAGAGACAACAGTGAACTTTTGAAGGATGGAAGGTTGCACTGACCAAGTAACCTAAGGAGTGCTGTTTTACATAATTATGGGCTTTATAGTTACCCCTACCTTTGGAGGGGATGACTTATACTGACTTTAAAGGGGCCAGGTCACATAAGGAAATCAGTGTCTCTCCAATTAAGGGAATACTTAATCAGGCTGAGGTGATAATATTCCAGTGAACAGGATGGTTGCATTCCCTCTTAAATGGTTGGGGTCCTCAAGTTAAATGAGATAATATTTGCAAAGCACATAGCACAATGTCTGGAACATAATAGGAATTTAATAAATATTTGTTCCCTTTATATATCCATTTATTCTCCTACTCATTTCTTGGGGACAAGGATAGAGAGCCTGTTAAAAGGCAGTTCTCTGAAACCAGTTCCCATGAATTTAATTATCATCTCTGCATGTGACTGCAAGATTTCTATATTTCTCCCAAGCTCTAGTCCCTTATCACCAACTGCCTATTGGATATTCCAAAATTGTCATCCCAACAGCATCTCATTTTAGACTTCATGTCTAAAATAGATCTCATCATTTCTATAAAACCCAGCCCTTTTCCAAACATCATCATCATCGTCATCATGATTATTATTGTTATTATTATTATTTTGTCAATGGAATTTTCAGTTACATCCAGGCTTGCAACATCAATGTTATTCTTAAGACCTCATTCTCACTCATCTCTAATCAGTTGCCAAATCTTACTGTTTCTAACTCCACATCTTTTATATTTATCCTCTACTCTACACTCACACAGCTACCACAAAGTTCAGACCCTCAATGCCTCTGACTGTTGGCAATAGTATCCTAGTTATTCTCCCTTTCTCTAATCTTTATTCATTCCAATTCTTCCTCCACATGACTGTAAAAGTGAATGTCCTAAAAGAGAGGTGATCATGTATGTCACTCTTCTACTCAATAATTTTCAGAGGCTCCCTATTACCTCTAGGGTCAAATATAAACTCCTCCATTTGGCATTTAAAGCCTTTTATAAACTGAATAATCTACCTCAACTGGATTATGTATTACTCCCTTTTTACCCCTTATGGTTCAGTTAAACTGGCCTTCCTATTGCTTCTCAAACGTGGTACTCCATTTCCCATCTCCATACTTAGCTGTCCTCCATGAGATTCACTCAGTCCTCAGTTCAGCCTTATAGAATACTCAGTCTCTTTTTTAAGTATTTTATTATTTTCCAGTTATATATATGGATAGTTTTCAACATTTGTTTTCATGGAATGTTTAGTTACAAATTTTCTCTCACCCTCCCTTCCCTCCACCCTCCCCAAGATGGAAAGCAATCTGATATAGGTTATATATGTGCAATCACATTGAACATATTTCTGCATTAGTCATCTTGTGAAAGAAGAATCAGAGCACAAGGGAAAAACCTCAAAAAAGAAGGAAAAAATATCCCCAAAGTAGAAACAGTATGGTTCAATCTGCATTCATAATCCACAGGTTTTTTTTCTGAATGTTGAGAACACTCTATCATGAGTTCTTTGAAATTGTCTTGGATTGTTACACCGCTGAGAGGACAAGTCTATCCCCATTGTTCATCACACAATGTTGCTGTTACTGTGTACAATGTTCTCTTGGTTCTGCTCCTCTCAGTCAACATCATTTCATGTAGGTCCTTCCAGGTTTTTCTGAACTCCTCCTGCTCATCATTTCTTACAGCACAATAGTATTCCATTACATTCATATACCACAACTTGTTTAGCCATTCCCTAATTGATGGGCCTTCCCTCGATTTCCAATTCTTTGCCACCAAAAAGAGAGCTGCCATAAATATTTTTGTACATGTGTTTCCTTTTCCCTCCTCTATGATCTCTTTGGGATACAGACCTAGCAGAGGTACCACTGGGTCAAAGGGTATGAACAGTCCCATAGCCCTTTGGGCATAGTTCCAAAATAACCCAGTCTCTTTTGAGACTTACTTCAGGCACCACCTTTTACATGAGGCTTTTCCTGATGCTGATAGTTTTTCGCCATCCCCCATTACCATTTGACTTATGTATATATGTGTATATTGTTCTCCTGATAGAATATATGTTCCTTGAGGACAGGAGCTATTTCACTTTTTCTTTGTATCACTAGAGTCTAGAACAGCGCTTGTCACATAGCAGGAACTTAATAAATGTTTGTTGTCTATGGATCTATTGATTACCTCTCCATTATGGTTGCTGCTATAGTGGGTAGGGCTCCTGATTTAATGGAATCCCAATTGTGAAAGGCCTTCATTAATTAAAGGATATAGATATATGTCCAAAATTGAATAGGAAGAGAGAGAGAAAAATGGTCAATTGCCTTTGGGAAACTGCAAAGTTGAAATAAAGACCTATCTTTTTAACATCAGTATTTGTCTGGTGATTTAGTATGCTAGTAAATTACAGAAGAATTAAAGTTGGGACCCAAAAGGCAATGAAAAAGTACATGGTGGGTGTCAGCAGGTTGTAACAAATTACAAATGAGGAATTATAGACTGTGGGAGGACAACCATAAAGGATAGAGTATTCACATATCTCCTTGTATCCACATTATGTGAGAAGAATATACAGAAGGCCCCTAACATGAAGGTTGACTTACCTCTCACAGAAAATATATGGAATTCATGTATGAACGTCACACAAAATAGGCAATCATGGATGAGTTTGATTAACCACAATGGAAGGAATAGTCACATCCATGAGATCACAGACCACAAGAATATTGGATAACAGATATGACTAGGTTATATACACATTTGATCTACAGATATGTAGGCTTTCTAATCTGTTGTTTATAAATATAAAAAATAAAATAAAAATTATGCATAAGACCTCCAAACTAAACAGAAATAATTTTTGTATTATCCATTATTTGTCATTTGTATGGGCACTCACTCTCACTCATCCCACGTAACCAATCAGCTGCCAAACATTGTTTTTGTTTCTAGCTCCACAACATTTTTATATCCATTTTGTAGTCTATACTCACACAGCCACCACCAAGTTCAGACCCTCAACACCCCTTCAATAACCAAAGCTAAACAGAATTGATTTTTTGTATTATCTGTTATCTGTTACGTGTGCCCCTCCACTACCAAGAACTATACTATTATAAACAATTTACAGAAGGGATGGATGCCCAGGGTTTAAGGTAACAAACTTAGCAATTAACATTTTTAGCTACTATATTTTCACAAGCTGCACTTTCCCAATCAAAAAGCAAAAGGAAGACTGGTAGATAACTCAAAAAAATACCACCCAAACAAGCTTGCTGGGATTCGAACTGCGTCACTGAGGAGTTTACTGAACAAACATTTTTTTCGACCCTATGACAAAATGTAAACCAGCCTTTTTCTCCTCCCAAAAGGCGTCCTCATTATCTCAGCTGTTTACAGCATCTAGCCCCTCTGCTCCTGAATTCTCCATTATTCTGACAGTCAACAAACTAGACCTATTAGAACACAGCACAACTCTTGCCTAAGGCAGGAACTTTGTGAGACCACAAATCGTCTAGGTATTAAAAGTCGGTGCATAAGAACTGCCCTTAGCTTTAGCGCTAAATTGCTAGTTTGAAGACATTCATTGCCATATATTGTATTTCCACTATATTTTGCTTTAATAGACTTCGTGGCAAAGTGTGTAAGAAGAGTTTTAAGCCTGAGGTAGCACATAGTCAACTTTTTCCCCCTTTTATATATTTTTCCATCTTTTTGTTTGTCACCTTATATTGTTTTGTTGCTTCACATACATAAAACAACCTGGCAATCATGTAACAATACCCAGCAGTTAGTTGGAGGCACATATTGACTTTACTATTAAAAGTTGAAACAATCAGGCTAAAGAATCTATGGTATATTTTTTCAGGGACTTGCATGAGACTTTAATTTTAAAATAAATGAAAAACATCCCCCATTTCTCCACGCCCAAATTGAATAGTGTTTTCATCGACCTCAGTTGATTTCCTAGCCATTTAGCAATTGGCTTGCCTCACATAGCACTACAGCCAGAAGTAAGAACTAGAAAAAAATATTTATCAGGCACTTTTATCTAAGAGTGGCAAAGTGCATAATGATCATGATACTCTGACCTCTTGGTCAAAGGGCAGACCTATGTAAACTCACCCGAGCACATTGTTCAGTGGGTTTACATGGAGCAAAGAATGACTCCACACCCTCTGCTCATATACAATACCACTATGTGGTAGGTCTGTACTAAAATGTACTGAAAGGATGGTTCTTTCCTTAGTGACTTCACTGGGGATAGTGTGGGACACTCCTGAGGAGAGCTAGGCCACCTTAATTATTAGTCAGTTAAATCTTGCTATGCCCTCAGGAGTGTGAGCTCTATATCATTTTAGACATGGCTAAACTAATGGAAAGAACTGTGAAGACAAAGTGGCCAGGAGTTGCCAAAGTTAGTGAATTTACCAAGTCAATAAGACAGACAGCTATCTCTACTCTAGGGCGTCCCTAACCAATAGAGTATTGCTTCTCTGGGCCAATAAGAAGGGTAAATATCTACTTCTGAAGCTGTCACACAAATTGTCCATGGATCTTTATACTAGCCCCTATGATAGATATATGAGATTCATCTTAACTGAAGTGGAAAGAATGAAAATACCTCCATCAACATCAGAGGGGAAAGAATGATTACACATAATAAAATATCCTCCAATATCTTCCGTCACACATCAAATTCCTCTTTATATTAAATGAAGGAATTATGAATGGCAGAGGAAAATATATTAGCTATATTACAAATTACCTTCTAGACATCTGTAGGGTGTTCACCAAAGTTTCAGCATGGAGAAAAGGGAGTTGAATTAAGGTGAGGATTTGGTCCCAAACACCCCAAATTTAGAACTGAGGGGAATATTCTTCCTCTTTCTGGGTATTTCTTTGTGTTATCCTGTTAAAATATCTAGATACTGAACCGATGGGTACATTAAATCACATATATAGATTATGTTGCTCTATGACATGTTGTCAAGTTAATTGTCTGTGTTTGTGACACTGCAAGAGAGATGCTTCAATGACAGTTATATCAGCCTAATGTACAGTATTAGGCAAAGCCTTAGGCATTGACAAATATTTGTCATCTAAATCAACTTGGAATAAGTGAACTAAGCTTCTTGAGGCCCAGATATATTTTGTCTTTTTCTCCTCCCTAATCTCATTTGACAGATGAGGAAATTGAGGACCAGAGAGATTAAGTAATCTACCTAAAGTTAGTTACAAAGGTAGCAAATAGCAGAAATGGAATTAGGATTCAGATCTTCTGGGTCTAAACCCTGGTGTTATATTGGAAGAGACACCACACTAAGAGTAAGAAGACTTGGGTTCTATCCTTGGTTTCCCAACTTATAAGCTGTGTTATCCTGGGCTGGTAAGGAGGTAACCTGAATAGGATGGGGAGTGTGAAATCAATATAATCCAATCCAACAAGGCTTGTAATAAGCATATACAAGGCAATATACTAAGGCACTGGAGATACAAAGATAAATGCAAAGTATTTAGATATGTCTCCACATCATAATTTGAGAAGGAAGAAGCTCTGATACCTTGGAAGATCAAAAAAAGAGATGACACATGAACTGAATCTTGATGGAAACTAGGGATTCTAAGAGACAGAGAACAATCAATAAATCAATCACTAAGCATTTATTAAGTGCCTACTATGTATGAGGCACTGTGCTAAGCTCTAGGGATACAAAAAGAGGCAAAAGACAGTACCTGTCCTCAAGGAGATTGAAATCTAACAGAGATGAGGTGTTCTAGGCATGTGGGGGTGGGAGAGAGGAGTGGAGGGGAAAGAGAGCCTGTGAAAAGATGAAAAAAAAATGAGATGGTTCATAAGGACAGATTTTCTACCTGGCCCCAATCTTCGGATCAGACTATACTTCTTCACATACCACCCAGCAGTCTTCCCAGAGCATCTTGCCATCTATTTACCAATGCTGGATGTTTCTCCCCATCTGAACCAGTATTCTTTACCCTGGATTTGCAAAACCTATGCTGCCAACCTTGTGGAATTAAACTAACCCATTCATCTTTACAACTCATGCCCTGGGGCCCAATATGAGTCAGTGAGGGAATGAATGAATGAATCAATCAGTGAATCAATCAATGAATGCAATTTTACCTGGCCTATTATACCAATCTGGTCTGAGACCTTAGAACAAATCATACTTCACATCACATTTACTCACCCATGAAGATAATGTTGCCATGTGCCTACTGCCAGAATGACTATTTCAATGCAAGGTTCCTCCCATCTTCTTCACTGCTTTCCACTTCTTGCTCTGGGAATTGCTATCAATAGTACCATTGTTCCTTTACTCATAGAAAGATCACATCAATTGATTATCCACTGAATCAATTCATCATCCCTGTGACTCCTCAGACATTTCCTACCCTATGTTTTCTCTTCTGTTATTAGGAAATGTGTTCCATAAGGGTAGAGACTATGCACACACACACACACACACATATATATTTGTGTATATATACAAATGTATATAGGTATATATACACAAATGTGCATATATGTGCATACATATATCTTTTTACATATATATGCATGCATGTATGTATGGAACTCAGCACTGTGCCTGACACATACTGAACACTGAAATGTTTGTCCATTCATTCATTAATTGAACAATATGATCATTTCAATTTTACCATTTTGTTGGTTGCTCTTACTATCATCATCGATGAACTTCCAAATGGTTGATTCAATAAAATTTTCTTTCTTTCTCAGTCTGTTGATCAATACGACAACTGAATCTAATCAACTACTTGCCATCTACTCTACTGATCAGCAATCAATTTGTAGCCACAGTCTTAAGTCATTTCCTTAGTTGTGGAGTAAGTAATGCAATGTTCTTCTGAATGGTACCCAAGCATTCTGAAAGTATTGGTCAAATTCCATTAAATATATTACTTGAAAAGAGACATTGTTGTGTAGTGGATAGAGAGCTGGCCTCAATGCCATAAACACCTTGGTTCAAGTATCACCTTTGACAAATACTCCCAGTGTAACCTTGGGTAAATCGCTTAACGTCTTAATCTTCTAGGCAACTCCCTTAGACAACAAATTACATGCAGAAAAGATGTTGACTTGCTTTGGTGAAGGTAGTTTTACCACATGAGAATGTTCTATACCAGTATGATTACACATTCAGTCCCTATCCCTATGCTCATTGGTAATAAGCAGTAGCTTAGGCTGGAGCTATAGGAGATGACTAAAGTGAGTCAGAATTTTTCACATTCCAAACATAACCATTTAGTCCTAATTTAGGATTTTCATCAAGCTACAATTCATGTATTTGGGGTATAATACAACAGATAATTAGCTTGTGCTTTTGATGAACTGGGCTTCTGTCCTACAGATTGCTCTATGATATGAAATGTCCAACTTTATTTGATTTTTCTGAATTTTTCTCTATGACTATTTTCTTTTGAACACCATTGCTAAATATTATTCATCCATATTTTAGAAAAATATGGAGTCTATCTCCATTCATCATTAAACAACAATTCTATATCATTTCTGTGGATCTGTATTCTAATCTGATAGCAGATACTTAGTTGTAGGACACTGAACAAGTCACTTAATCTTTATCTGCCTCAGTTCCCTCATCTGTAAAATAAGATAAGTAATAAGAGCACCTAAATTTGTAAGAATAAACTGAAATGGGCAGCTGGGTGATAAAGTGGATAAAGCACTGGCCCTGGATTCAGGAGGACCTGAGTTCAAATCTGGCCTCAGACACTTGACACTTACTAGCTGTGTGACCCTGGGCAAATCACTTAACCCTCATTGCCCCACACACAAAAAAAGAAGAAACTGAGATATAATCTGCAAAGTACTTCATTATCATTTATAAATGGCTTATTTTTAGTGAACTATTTAGAGTACAGAGCCATAAAAAGGCACGTATGTCAAGTATGTCATTGCTTCATGACTTTAAGCAAAATATATTTCATATATTTTTCAACCTGGCAGACTGGTTGAGGATACTTAGATGAGATAAAACCAATCCCTCTGCTTAAAATTGCCCTCTCCTTATTTATTCTATGAAGTAGAGAATTATTTGTATTTCAATATCCCCTGCGAAGTCCTATTAGCAGGTAAAATAAATCCTTTGTCTATGTCTTTAGGACCTATCATCTTATTCACGGTCTTGGGAAAGGAAATTTTGATTATGAGAAGCAAGATGAAGAAAGGGATTCCCGGGTGACAGGCTTAGATGAGGTAGGAATTTTTTTTTGGCGAGGAAACATATATGCCATAGTTTTGTGGTTGGTTTTTTTGGGGGGTGGGGAGAATCCCCTAGAGTAAAATAGTAGGTAATAGTAAGGAGCTGTCCAGTTTTATTTAATTAAGGAAAAGCTAAAAGGTTGAACTCCACATGCTTGGGCATAACAACAGCTACACATCTTCAAGAAGCCAAGTGTTTGAATTGCATTGAACTCTATAGAATCTGATCCCGATGTTATTCTTCCCATAGCAAATCATTTTACCTAATATTCAGGCAAGATTCCTGCCCTTTACCTTATAACTCTACTCATCCTGGTACAGATTCATGCTTTTGATGTATATTTCTGCTTTTACTTTTAATCCATGGAAAAGTATTTCTGATAAATGATTGCTGATTCTTCAGGGACTAAGCTAATGCTTCTAGTCCTTTCCACAGCAGGAACCTTTAGAATGTAGTCTTTCTTGGTTCCCCAGCTTGGGGGTAGGGGAAAGGGCCCTTCAAGAGAAGTCCTGGACAAGATTGAGAGGTAAGTTAGAAACTATAAGAAGAGAGAGAGAGAGAGGAGAAAAGAATTGGGGGCAACAGCAGGAAAGAACTTATCCTACCTTGCAAATTTTTCCCCTAGGAATCTGTTCATACACAGTGATGTAACTATGAAACATACCACCCTGTTGTGGACCCAGTTCTATTTTTAAGACTCTTCATCAAGTGAATAACCAGAACAATGCTTATAGGACATGATTTGAATACAAATACCCTATATGGCATGTGCCGCCAATATCTTAGTTGGAATGTCAAGGACAGTTTGGAAAGCTATGTTCTTCAGTCTCTTGACTTTAGTGCAATCATACCAGTTTAAACTAATCCAACCTCCTCAGGTTAAACATCATGCCTTCCTGTTCAGAACTGCCACCTCCCTACCCCTGGAGGACAAGAAATAGAAGGAGAAAAAAAAGGGAAAGAAAGAGATGAATGAAAACTTATCTGTACCATTAATTTGTGGGGGAAAGTTTTTTGTTTCTTCTCATCTCTTTCATATTCTCCATTTTCTTTTTTCCTAGCAGATTTCTTTACCTAGGGGAATTCTAGTTTATCTCATATAAATGCCTAGGTTTTCCTATATACAGTTTCTGACTTGGATGCGATAAATTTTTATGCCACCTACTGTAAGGTCTCCCATACCTTATATCAGAACTGTGATAAGGCTTTTGGGCACTTCAGGCAAGGTTTGAAAATTGTATCCTTCCTGTCCACCAAAGGCTTTAAGACTTCATGGTAATATATGCAAACATGGCATCACAAAATAAATCCCATCTATGTGTTAAGGAGAGGAAGATTTCCTGATAAAATGTGTGACTTAAAAAATATATATTGAAAGCAACCTTTGTTATATCCCTGATGAGCTGGGGTATAAGCGGCTGCCTATCTTGCCTCCCATCCACTCCTGACCTTTGGCATATCTGTTGGTGGTTTACACAGCAGCACGCAGGGTTACTGTCTTTCTACAAACTTCTTCACAGCAGAGAGGACAAATAAGGTTTCACACCATTTCCTGTCTCTCAACAGAGCTTGGAGCCTCCCTCTATCCCCCCTTGTTTTTGTTTTTCTGTTCACTCCTAGAAAAACCTGGAGTTTATTAGATAAGGAAAGTAATCCAATTAGGAAGAGGGGATAATCAGAAACTTATATTTAGAGCTAAATTTGTACCTTATCCTTAAACATTCTATAATACTATCTACTAATAAAATTTGCAGCTGGATTAGCAATCTTACCAGTAGTTAGAATAAAATGGCCTATATGTAGAAATCTAGTAGCCCAAAGTTTTCAAGGTTTAAGAAAAAAATGCAAATAGTGCTATTCCAGGAGCATCTGAACTGTGGAATTATTAAATCTGGAGATTGAGTTTAAATTATTTTTATTTAATTCCCAGATCAGTCTATATAACTCATTGCTTGAACCTTGTCAAGTCACTTAACCTGGAACCTTAATTTAGCCATCTGTAAAATGGATACAACAGCACTCAGGCCACCACACAAAAATATGAAATTTCATTAAGCATTTTTTTTGTGGAGCAATGAGGGTTAAGTGACTTGCCCAGGGTCACACAGCTATTAAGTGTCAAGTGTGTGAGATCGGATTTGAACTCAGGTCCCCCTGAATCCAGGGCCAGTGCTCTATCCACTGCGCCACCTAGCTGCCCCTTCATTAACCATTTCTTAAGAGATTTTACATTATATTCCCTAGAGGATCTACATATGTATGCATGTATATATGTGTGCACACACATACACACATGTATATACATATGTGCAATGCAATGCACATACATAAATGCATAGGATGTAATGTCCATTACTTTAAGATCTGAATTTTAAATGTGCTTTTTCACCCAAGTTAAATGGGCCAAACCTGATATTTGGTATTCTAGAAAAGACTGGTTGATGATGGGAGTTTTCATTTTTAAAATGTTTGGCATAAAACATATTCATATTTTCATTTCAGAACTTAAATAGCAACAATGTAATTGTTGAATGGTTCTTCTCCTGAGGTGTTAGCTATAATAAAGGTAACCAGGGATGAGTTATGATTGCAATAGTTTTACACAACAGACACACACACACATACACACACTCACTGAAGCAAGTTCTGTTGTTCTGAAGAACAACCACAGTGGGAACAAGCTATCTTTTACTTCCTGCATCAAAAAGTTTAGCTATGGAGTGGGAATGTTGGCATCCTGTCCAAATTCCATTCCCAAATCCATGGTAAGTTTCTTTCTTTCAGTATAAAACAGTATAAATGTATGTGGGGGTAGGGGGCTGTCATTTTTATGTTTGATATGGCATTCTGTGAATGAAACATGCCACAAACAAAACTTTGCTACACAAATTACTTAGTCCACCAATGAAGAGAGTGTGACTATTCCTCTTTGCAACCTAGAGATTTGTCAGAGCATAAGAAGTTTCTCTTGAGAAGTATAAACTTTTTGTACTCTCTCTGTCTATGCCCTTTGCCTACATTACTCTGAGTATTGGTCTCCCTAGCTTCCTTTAAATGCCATCTAAAATCCCACTTTATACAGGAAGCCTTCCCTAACCCCTTTTAATTCTAGTGTCTTATATCTGTTAATTATTTTCTATTTATCTCACATATAGCTTGCTTTGTATATATTTGTTTGCATGTTGTCGCCCCATTAGATTGTAAGCTCCTTGAGGGAATGGACTATCTTTTGTCTCTTTTTGTATTACTAGCACTTAGCATAGTGCCTGGTACATAGTAAGCACTAATAATATCGACTGATTTACTGACTCTTTGCAAAATGACCATGGAAAACGGATTGAGAAACCTTGGCTAAAGTTACCTAGACTCCATGTTTGGACAGGTTTTTTGAGAGAAGGGTTTTTCCCCCTTATTATACCTAATATGAATGTAGCAAAAGGAAAGATTCATAAATTATTCCAACCCTAATTAGAATCTGTATTTCAAATGGGGATGAGAAAATTTATACAAGATTGATTTTAAGTTTGGGTCTATGGATTTATGACGATGTAGGTTTTTGTTTTTTTTCCTGAACTTACTTGGGATTGATACAAAGTGGAGCTACACAGTTTGTCTTAGCCCTTGGCCCTGGGCAGTACGCAAAAAGGGAAGCCAAAGGAAGAAAACCTGCTGCAGTAACTCTGAAGGGATGTGGAAGAGTAAGAGTCAGAGAGACAGAAAGGAGAGCAGGAGAGGGTCAGGGAGACAGAAAGGAGGGCAGCACTGGGAGAAGACATGAAAAATTAGAACAGAAGCTAAGAGCACTCAGGAGAGCAGGGGAAATGACAGATAGAAATTAGAACAGGAGCTAAGAGCAGAGCAAAAGAGGCGACAAGAACTAAGAAACTCAAGGAGGGGAGAAACAACTGAGAGAAGAAGTACATACAGAGAAGAAATAAAGAAATAACAGCTGAAATAAAGAGGCCCCAAATTCAAGGTTTTAGTGGGGACATGCTCTGCTATGGATCAAAACAAACGATTTGATGTTCTAAAATGATTCTGAGAGAGGGGATGGAATATGTCCCAGGAATCAATATTACATTTTATGCCTGCTGCACCTTTCAAAAATGATCAAGAAGACATTGTCAAGTAAGTGTACAATTTTTAATGACTTTTGCTTATTCAGTTTAGTAGTTATAAGGGAGAAACTTACACACTGGCTTCATAAGCAACAAAGGGATTTCAACAACATTTTAAAGATATAGATTTGTGCTGGTCACTGTAACCATCATATTGGTACTGGATGTGTCTTATCTCACTTTGGAGCACACAACTACTTGGGAAACTGCCTTAGAGCTGTTTCTTATGGTTTTCATTAGAAAGTAAACATTCTTGGAAAGGTATAGAGAACTTGGGCTTTGTGGGTTGACTGCAATGGTGGTTTGGAGCACTTTTGGTAGATATGTTTTGTGGCCACTTTTACAGGAGGAAAATATCTGATCTGATTTCAATGGAATGTTTTGGGCACCTCACAAAGGAAATGGTGAGGCCTTTGTTACTGTACCTTCCAAGCCTGAATGGCTCTTTATATCTAGCTCCCCTCCTCTTGGTCTTACTTCCTGCAGTCAGCCATTCTCACTAGGACAAGAACGGACATATGAAGTGGAATTGTGAGCATTTGAACATCTAGTTGTTGCCCTATCTAATCTAATCCTAACTTTAGTTCCATTCCTAAAATAGACCCTTTAATATGTGAGCCCTTCCATTCAATAGATATTGAAAAAGGTGAAATGATTCTTCATAGGTTATCTTCTACCTATTATCTAACCATAGTGATGGATGGCCAAATTTCAATGGAGTCACAATTCAAATATCTAACATATGTAGATAATACCTGATTTTCATCACCAATTTGTAATACATACTCCTCTCCAATGATTGCTTCCCTTTGGCCTATAAATATACATAGGTAGGGGCAGCTAGGTGGCACAGTGGATAGAGCACCGGCCCTGGAGTCAGGAATACCTGAGTTCAAATCCGACCTCAGACGCTTAACACTTACTAGCTGTGTGACCCTGGGCAAGTCACTTAACCCCAATTGCCTCACTAAAAAACAAAACAAAACAAACAAACAAACAAAAAATATACATAGGTGTCACCTATTTTTAAAAACAGCAACAACTCAATTTACCTCTACTACTTCTGAAAATTATCATCTACTTCTTTTTTTCCCTTTTAGTGCCAACAATTTTTAATGTCACCCACAGTAACTCATCATATTCCTAATATTTTGCAACCTATCTTGTGTTCAACCAATCCACAAGCATTTTGCTCACTATATGTTAAGTTCTGGCAATACAAAGAAAAACCAAAAGACAAACAAAACAAAATGGAAAACCAAAAGTAGCCTCTTCCCTCAAGGAGCTTACATACTAATAAGGGAGAGAATATATAAATATATAGGTACATGCAAGATACAGAGTAGAAAGAAGCTAATTTCAGAGGAGAAGGTATTAGCATTGGAAGCAGGGACATGAAAAGTCTCCTGCAGAAGGTGACGTTTGAGTTGTGTCATGAAGGAATCCAGGGATGTAGAAGTGGTGGAGATGAAGAGGGAAAACATAACAGGTATTGGGATACGACCCATAGACGACCTTAAAATCTCTAAGTTTGAGTCTACATTACTTAACTCTAACCCAAACCGGTTCTTCCTACCAGAGTCCCTCTTTAATGCTGCCACCATTCTCCCAGTCACATATACTTGAGAGATCACAGGAATTTTTGTTCTTTCCTCCACCTCCATCTTAATATCATCCAAACAATTTCAAAGTCCTATTCCTCCTACCTCCTTAATACCTTTCATATCCATCTCTTTTCATTCTCATTGTAAACAAACTAGTTCAGGCTCTCACTGCCTCTTACCTGGATGGTTACAACAGCCTTTTGATTACCTAGCTTCCAGACTATTGCTCTTTTGAGTCACCATATATACCACTGCTAGATTTAGCTTCACACACACACACACACACAGACACACACACACACACACACACACACACAAAATCCAACAATTCTGAACCCCTCTCTCTCCTGCTCAAAAATTTTCAATGATTGACTACTTTATATAAAGTCCAAACTTTTTATTCTGACATTTAATTCCATTGACAACCTGTCCCCCATTTTCTTTTCCAGGCACATCTCCTTTAAACACTTTCTTCCATCCAAACTGGACTATTCACAGTTCAATAAATCATGTGGCATACTTTTCAGCCACCATGCTTTTGCTCATATCATTCTTTCTACTCTCTTTGTCATCTTTCTCATCAAAATCTTACCCATCCATCCAAGTACAGTTCAAGTCCCACTTCTTTATAAAGGTTCTGTTAACACCAAATGTAAAAGACCTTGGTCTTCTGAATTAAAAATGCACTTATTTGTGCACATCTCAAACATTGCTTTGTATTGTAGTTATTTGTGTATGTCTTGTTTCCCTAATTACATTCTTAGAAGAGGAAGACTATGTCTTTTGGATCTTTGCTTCCCCCAACAACACCTGATATGGTATCTTGACCATAAGTATATATAATCATAGGAATATTTTCTTTATTTTTTGATTATAAGCTCCATGAGGGCAGAGACTATTTTATTTAGTACTTATGTCTCCTTAATTGCTTGATACTGTGTTTTCTGTAGAACAGGTAGAACTATGTTTGTTGAAAACACTCTACTCTGTTAGTAATTTTTCAGTCACATCCAACTCTTTGTGAGCCCATTTGGGATATTCATAGCAAAGACATTGGAGTGTTCATTTTACAGATAAGGAAGCTGAGGCAAATAGAGTTAAGTGACCTGCCCAGGGTCACATAGCTAGTAAGTGTCTGAGCCTGGATTTCAATTCAGGAGGATGCGTCTTCCTGACTTCAGGTCTGGCACTCTACCCGCTGCTCCACCTAGCTGCCCAGCATTATGCTACCTTCTTCCTTGTCTAGTAAGTTCAAAACCCCTTTGATCATCTTTGATGTTTACTAAACCTACCATATCCAATCAATTCCCAAATTTGATGTGTCTTGAATATTTCAAGAATTCATGATTTTTGCTGACATAGAAATTCCCCCTACTGATGCAGAGCTCAACCTGTCTATGAATTAGTAGATAGTTTTCAAGAGTTCCTATGGGCAAAAATTTGTTCATCCTCCAGGAAATAAAGTATTATGCCTCTGAAAATTCCCCAGGCTGGTCCCTGGAAAACATACCACTGGGCCCCAAATTCAAGTATTTCCAGTTGAGTAGGTCCTATAAGAATATGTAGTCTTCAGGGCTTGCATTTGGGAATCCAGAGTCATTTCTATTTGACAAGTAGGACCTTACTGAAGGCCTTCCAGTCTAACTCCAAAAAAATCTCTCATGTCTATCTCTACGTCTCCTCTTCTATTTCTGGAACTACATTATGTAGTCCATGCATTATTACAAATAGTTCTTCTAACTTGTGTCATTGCCTCAATCTCACTCAATATGCATGTGTTTGTTTAATTGAATGAATAATTGTCATATAAGCCCTTTCACTCACAATTTGTTTGCATTTTTCCTCTCTGTTGTTTTTCACTTGTGTCCATTTCCATATCTACCTGTAGCTGAAAAAGTTCAGTAACTGCTCTAACAGCTCCAATGCCATCCTCATGTCTATTAGCCAGTACATTACATTAATAAAAAAGGAAGAACAACAACAACAATCAAAAGACATGTTGCAAGTTAAATGTTATAGAACTTATGAACTCTTCAGAAAACATCATTCATGGCTTTGCAAATAGGCAAAAATGTCAAGTCAGCTCTTTTCTGAAGCTGTTTGAAGACATTTGCAACAATGAATGCATGATTAAGTTTATTGTTTAGCAAACAGTTTGCAGACATTAGCCAAGGAAGAGTTACAGCAGCAGTTTACAAATAATTGCAATTGAATTAGGCAGCCTGCAATGCGAAAGCAACGCAAATAACTTGCCAATTCCATAAAATGTTTTGCAAACAGATTCTGTGAGGAAAGAGAATGAGAAAACCAGAAAATTCAAAAAGGGATGTTTTAAAGTCTGGGCTGCAAATAATGAAAAAAGATGCAGCCATAATCTACCAAGATAGCAAAGTACTGGTGAGAGGTATTTATTTTTGCTTTACCTCAGAAATGCAACCTGCCACAGAGTTGAAAAGAAAAAAAAAAAAAAGAATAGCATGACCCATTAACTTGACAATTAAAAAAATAAATTGAATAATAGTGACACTAAGATTTAAAAATAATCCAGGAAAGAAGAAAACAAAACAAATCAAAATCTGCAAAAAATATTGAGAAAATGTAGGAGACATTGCTACAATACTGTGGGGTATGGCAATTAAGTAGTATACCTAGTGGATAGAGCACTGAATCTGGAGTCAGGGAGTCCTGCAACAAAATCTTTCCCCAGACATTATTCCCTGTGTGAACAAGCCACATAATCCTTGCTTACCTCAGTGTTGTTGTTTTTTTAATCCGTAAAATGGATATAAAAATTGAACCTGTCTTCAGGGCTGTGAAAATCAAGCAAGATAATATTTATAAAACACTTGCAAATGTTGAATTGCTATATAAAGGGAAGGGAAGGGAAGGGAAGGGAAGGGAAGGGAAGGGAAGGGAAGGGAAGGGAAGGGAAGGGAAGGGAAGGGAAGGGAAGGGAAGGGAAGGGAAGGGAAGGGAAGGGAAGGGAAGGGAAGGGAAGGGAAGGGAAGGGAAGGGAAGGGAAGGGAAGGGAAGGGAAGGGAAGGGAAGGGAAGGGAAGGGAAGGGAAGGGAAGGGAAGGGAAGGGAAGGGAAGGGAAGGGAAGGGAAGGGAAGGGAAGGGAAGGGAAGGGAAGGGAAGGGAAGGGAAGGGAAGGGAAGGGAAGGGAAGGGAAGGGAAGGGAAGGGAAGGGAAGGGAAGGGAAGGGAAGGGAAGGGAAGGGAAGGGAAGGGAAGGGAAGGGAAGGGAAGGGAAGGGAAGGGAAGGGAAGGGAAGGAGGGGAGGAAAATCAAATTAACAATTGTTTAAGCCTCTGAGACTCCTGACTCAGCATTTAGTCAATTTAACTTCCTGGATGAGTCTTTATTCACTTTATCTTTGCCATAATAATAATAATTTTTAAAGCAGTCAATAAACTTTAGGGAAAATAGGAATTTGATTTAGCAAAAGATTCTGAAGAAATGGAATACCCACTGTTCTTTAGTGGTTGAAGGTTGAACTTTTGTCTTAAAATGTGGCCAGGGAATGTGGTTTCCCTAGTATAACCTCACCCTTTATCATATGTTATTGATTTTGTAACTCTCCAACCAAATTCTAAGCCTTAAAATTCATTTTGGGAAAAATTAAATGTAATGAAATAAACCTTAAACTTCAATATCACTGCATCTATGGTTGGGATAATCGATTCTACCCAAAGAAGAATCAACTTTCACCTCAAGCAAAAGACCCTGCAACCAATTACAGGTAAAGATGAATTGAAACTCTCAATTCTGGACATCACACAGTTGTATCCAACCAGTTAATATTTTGAGTTCTACAAAACAAAATGGGCTTATTAATAGTCAATAAATATGATTTGACTGCTCAACTAGATATAAAAACTACAGGAAATTTTTGAAAGAATAAGCAATACTTGGGGGCGGCTAGGTGGCGCAGTGGATAAAGCACCGGCCCTGGATTCAGGAGTACCTGAGTTCAAATCTGGCCTCAGACACTTGACACTTAGTAGCTGTGTGACCCTGGGCAAGTCACTTAACCCCCATTGCCCCGCAAAAAAAAAAAAAAAAAAGAATAAGCAATACTTGTGATTTTCTGGACTTATTTTGAAGATTCATGAGGGTTTTTTCTAGTTATCATAGCCAATTATGAAGAAACAGATATTTTCTTTAAACGAATGTCCATGCTAGCCAATCATTCAAGTAGATTTGGCTCTAAATCAATTTGGGGACCTATAGCTTGGGATAAACAGGAGCATAACTATCTATTTGGAAGTGGAATGAAAGTACTTAGGATTACATGGAGTCAAAGTGATTTTTTTCCTTTTCCTTTTTCCTCTCATGGCCCTTGAAATATCATACATGATCTCTTTGATCTACATGCAGAGAAAGGATGGCTAGTATCAGCACTTGTTGATCCCATTAGCAAGGAAGACTGACAAGAAGTAGACAATTATACCTGACATGAATATGAGTGTGGAAGGGGTTGTTGTAATGGAGACTCTTGCTAATGGAATAAAGATGACCTGAGTTTTCTGACAGATGTCAAGTAGATTGGAGTTCAAAGCAAGTTATAACAATTTAATCTGCATCATAGGAGAGGATAAATTGTATGACTTATAACCTCCATTTTTAATGTATAAATTTTTATCATGATGTGGAGAAAGAGACAGGCTTCTCACCATGCGAAAGTGGGTCAACGTTACTCCTTCAGAGTTTCAACACTATCACTGCTTTTGTTAGCTGTGGATATCTTCTCTAGGTCAAGGAAAGAAAGAAAGAAAGAAACCAAGGGAAGTGAATTTTTAAATGGTATAAATCAATCTAAGAATCAAAATTCTTCAATGTAGTTTTAACCTCAGTGGCAAATATATAATTTCTCTTTCTCTCTGAGAGGCATTAGTGACTTGTTTCAAGTAGAAGAATCTACTTGAGATCCATCATCTCTAAGAAATAATGGAGCCTGAAATATTTTGTATTCAATACATTTTTTTTATTTTGCCCTTGTCATACATATTTCTCCTATTCAAAAACCTGCATAAAGAGAGAATGGTTGAGAGAAAAATGTGTGGGTTTCTTTACATATATTGTGGCAAAGAAATGAAGAAGATAAGTTGACCAAGAGATTATATATAGATTATTAGATAGCTTTACTAAAAATTAAATCTAGTACTTAGTACAATGTTCAAGTTAATTAAGATAATAAAAGACAATAGAAGACAGAGCATTACTTAAAGCTGGATTTAATACAACAATCAAGAACAAAGCAATTTTTGAGAATCTAAGGAACTTCTTAGGGCCCAGTATCTTTAGATTTAGAGCTTTTCTTATAAGTAATTATAATAGATTGCAATTAATGCAATATGATTGGAAGGAATCCCTAAAATATCTACATCTCTTATTATAGGGAAGCTACTATAGCTTCTCTCTTTTAGATCATGAAGGGTTTTTATTAAAAGTCTTTAAGATACATTTATTGAAATATCCCCCAGAAGAGGTGACTCTGTAAATTCATATATCTTTTTAGAACTTAGTTTTCAGGTTCCCTGGCAAGCATTTACTACACCTAGATGGCCCCAGTGACCTGAATACACTATCTTCTTGCCATGTCACTTTGTACCTTCTTCCCTTTTCAATTCTGGCTCTAGGAACAGTAAACAAATCAATATTGCTAGTGATTCTGGAAATTGCATAACAATCCACAGCCCTATTGTTCCACTGATAATTTGTATGACCTTTCTCAGACTACTACTCCCCTATATGTGAATATTAGAAAATAAATTCTTTGTAAATTATGATGATGAAGATAACTAGCATTTATATGGCACATTAGGTTTTTCAACCCTTTTTGCTCATTTTATCTTTGCAACACATTTTACAATCTTATTTTATCCTTGCAACATTTGGTGCTATTATTAACCCTGTTTTACATATAAGGAAACTGATATTTGCCCAGATTCACACAGCTAGGCTAGATTTGATATCAGGTCTTCCTGACTCTGGATCCAGATCTATCCACTATGCTACCTAGTTGCCTCTATCTCCTTTGTTTAGCACAATGCTTGGCATACTGAAGCACTTAATACATACTTTTTCAATTATTCATTCATTAACACTTATTTTAGAACACAATTTTGGTACAAATATATTAGTACACTAAATGAATGCAATGGGATGATAAAGGGGAAAAATGAATGAGAAAGGTGAGAGAATGCCAAAAACCAAATCCATATTTTACAGTTCTCCCCCCCAACCCCACAACCCTGCCCCAAGGATGAAGGTTCTCTAGAGATTACATGGGATTTGCATAGGGTCATATGAAATCTGACTATTTTAAGGACCTGAAACAAGGAATTCAGCAATTCAACTAATTTATTAAGCAGCTACTTCATACAAAGCACTATACTAGGGACTGAGAGAGATTCAAATGTTCAGGATATGGTCCATTTACCTCCCAGAAGTTACCACCTATTATAGAAGCTAAGAGAAATCATTATGATACAAAATAGGAATAGTAAGTCCATGAAAGAAGCACAAATTACTATGTGTGTTCAGAAATCACTTACCACCAGGAAAAAAACAGGGTCAAGAGGGTATACTTGGGCTGGGCTTTGAATGAGAATAAGAATTTCAACAGGAGTCAAACCTGTATTTCAACTATCTAGGTTTGGGTAGAGAAGAGGTCATTCCAAGCTTAGGGAACTACATGCCCAAAAGAATGGAGGTGGAGAAGTGAGGAATGTAATCAGGGAATTGTGACCTCAGTTGTAGCACAAATGAAACAAAAGATGGAGTGAGATAAAACTGACAATACAGGTTGTTACAAGGGTGTGGAAAGAGACCTTGACTGCCAAGATAAAGAATTTACACTTGTTTGGTAAGCAATAGGAAGTCACTGCCATTTACAGAGGGATATACTCAGATGTATGCCTTAGAAAAATTACTCAGGCAGCAATGTGTAGGATGTATTTGAAAGTGGATAGGCTAAAGCCAAGAAGGCATATTAGAAGGTCATTTCAATATTCCATTTGAAAGGCAAGAGCCTGAACTAGGTTCAGCATACATGGAAAGAGAGACAGAGAAAGATGATAATTTCTGAATCAATAGGGTTTAACAATCCTTCATTCATCAAGGCTCAATTCAGGCATCATTTTATTAAGTATTCCCTGATCCCCCAGTACCATTGACTTGTATATATTCCTCTGTATACATGTCCCAGAATCACTGAATTATAATCCTTTGCTCCCTTGTCCTATCACCATTCACACTTTGATAAGCTTTAACCCTAGTTTATTCCCACCATTTACCTCCTCACAAAGTCATGCAAAGGTAGTGACTGAGTTCACTTCCAATTTATGGTATTTAATCTCAACTAGGCACTGCTTAAATGATTCTCTATACTACTACTCCCAACAGTTTTTCCAAACTTTCTCTTTCTCCTTAACCTTACCATGCCAGCCATCTCCTCAATTTCATTGCTTATGACCTCCCCTCATGTGAAAGTATGAGAAAATAAAGGCCATTTACCATGATTTCTCTCTTGTCATCTCTTCATTTTGCAGCCCTTTGACACCATTTCCCATTCCTACCTCCTTTACTCCAGTCTCTGATAAAGATGGGTTTTTTCCTTCACCAAGGCCAATCCCCCATATGTTCCTTTGATCCCATCTCCTCCTATCTTTTCCAGCCAATTGCCACCAGAGCCATTCCTGCCCTCATGACTTTCAGTTTTTCTCTATTTATTGATTCCTTCATTGCTACCAATAAACATGTCGAGGCTTCCCCACTGCACAAAGCTTCAATAGATCCAACTATCTCCTCAATCTATTGGCCAATGTCTCTCCTTTTCTCAACCAAACACCTAGAAAAACCTATTTACATCCATTCCCATGCTCTGCTTAGTCTCTTCTCAACACTTTTTAATCTTGCATCTGACCTTCTCACTCAACTAAAATTGCTTTCTCCCTTTACCAAAGATCTTTTAATTATGAAATCTGATAGCCTTTTTTTCCAATTCTTATTTTCATTGACCTCTCTTCAGCATTTGATACTATTGATAAGCCTCACTTTCTGAGTTTCAGGATGCTTCCCTCTTTTGCTTGTCCCTCTACCTGTAAAATCATGCTTTCTCAGTATCCTTTCATAGATCATCATGCATGTCATCCCCTCTGTGAATGGATACAAAGGCTCTGTCCTGGGTCCTCTTTCTCCTTCCTTTATACTTTCTCTTGCTGACCTATTTCCCATGGGTTTAATTTTCTTTCTTTCTTTCTTTCTTTCTTTCTTTCTTTCTTTCTTTCTTTCTTTCTTTCTTTTTTCTTTCTTTCTTTCTTGGGGGGGGGTGAGGCAATCAGGGTTAAGTGACTTGCCCAAAGCCACACAAATATTAAATATCAAGTGCCTAATTCTGGATTTGAACTCAGGTCCTCCTGACTCCAAGGATGGCTTTATCTACTGCACCATCTAGCTGCCACCCCACCACCAAGGGTTTATTTTTCATCTCTATACTGATAACTCCTGGATCGTTTTTTCTAGCTCTGTTTTCTTTCCTGAGCACCAGTCCCACATTGCCTCCTGCCTATTAGACATTTCAAACTGGACATTTTGGTGTATCTAATGTCTCATAAGTATCTCAAACAACCTGTAAAAAATGGAACTCATCTTTCCCTAAAAACCTCCTCTCTGAAACTTCCCAATTTTTTTCAGGACAGACAAAAGTTCAGGGCCACACAACTAGTAAGCATCTGAGGCTTAATTTGAATTTAATTGTTTCTGATTTCAGGTCCAGTACTCTGTATCACAAAGATCATACTATCCTCATTAGAATGTAAATTCCTGGCCATTTGATACTTCTCAAAAAAAATAATATAAGTTCCTTGTGTGGAGGGACATTTTCATTTTTTGTCTTTGAGTTCCCAGGTGCTAACACAGTGCCTTACACAAGGTGAGTTCTTAGTGTTGAATTGAATTAAACTGATTGAATATGGCAGGAGGGGCGGGAGGGACATGCCACAAAGAGAGACAGACAGACTGACAGACAGAGACAGAGACAGAGAGACAGAGAGATAGAAATCAAAGATGGGCCTGAAGGTCTAAGCACAGGTGGCTGAGAAAACAGAATCCAAGATACCATGTTTTCAATGGGAGGAAATACAAGTTCACATTGCCTCATGAAGCATCAAATAGATAACAGTAGGAATAAAGAACCTTTTTATAGAAGACACTTAGGCCCTTTTTCCTGTTGCAATTCGGTGGTTCTATAGTCACATACAGAATGTTGCCTGGTGTCAGTAACTTTTCCCTTTGTTTTTCCAATGCCACATCTACTCAATTCCTCCACAACCCCACTCTCATCCCCAGCCAGGTTAATTTTGTTCAAAGGAGCTAGACTAGTTATGAAGTAAAAGGAAGTCAAAACATATAGCCAATTAACATTTTTGCCATTAAATTTGATGATAAATCAAAAGATTTCTCCCAAAAGTATTCTATTTCCAAATACATTTGGAGCTTTCCCTTGATGCCTTAGTAATGAGTTCTTGTGGTTTCTTCTTAAAGTTCCAGAGGAGAATTGTCAGAATATTCTCAGAATATTTAAAGAATGGAATTCATTCAGCCACTCCTACTTTCAAAGCAGTGGGTATTTTCATGGGAAATACTGAGAGTTAGAGAAAAAAGGAATTGTTAAATCCTTTACAAGATGTTGGACAATTAATACACTCTAACATATATGTATATAGAACAAATTTGTAGGTTGATTGCAACATATTTACTGCTATTCCAAATCTATATGATACATACCAGTCAATGCAAATTATTTATATCCTCCAAATATGTCCTAATCTTTCCATTTTCTGGCCCTCGATTTAAGCCATTATGGACCATGCATTAATATATTTTCTGAACATCTTAATTATCTTTCAAAGTACAGCTAAAATGTCATACCCTTCAAGGTCTTTCCTGAATCCTCTATCTAAAAGTTCTCTTTTCTTCTTATGAACCCAAGAAACAATTTTATGTCTTTTATTTATTAAGTACCTTCACTGCTCAAGGCTTTATATAATGTAAATAAAAACATTGTTTTCCATCATGAGCACTGGAAGCAATGTGTCAGATTAGACAGTGTTGGCCTTGAAGTCAGTAAGACTTTGGTTCTAATCTCACCCCCAACCCATACTAGCTGCATGTCCATAGGCAACTCATTTCAATTCTCTGATATTCCATTTCCTCATCTCTAAAATGGCAACAATAAAATCTGCCCACCTCTTGACAGAGAGATGATGGAATACTTAGCAGAATAAGAATTGCCTTTTTAAAAATGACCCATGAGAAGATATGTTTTGTTTTATTTTGCTTATATGATACAAGGATGCTGTATTTGTTTGTTTGGACTGAGTGCCAGTGTATGGAAAAAGGTAGGAGGGGGAAATGAATTATTTTATTTGTTTGTTTGTTTTGTTGTTGTTTTTGCTGAGGCAATTGGAGTTAAGTGACTTGCCCAGGGTCACACAGCTCATAAGTGTCAAGTGTCTGAAGCCAGATGTGAACTCAGGTACTCCTGAATCCAGGGCTGGTGCTGTGCCACCTAGCTGCCCCAAGTCATATTGTTCTAAACAACTTTCTAAGACCATCATTTATAGATAAGTTGCCAACTTATATTGGTATCTCTTCTCTACTAATGAGAGAAAGTTCGCCATTCTAATGAAATCATAGGTCTATATTCAATAAATGGTTGTCAAATGAACTGGAGAATGTTGTACTTCTAGTGTGAAAAGAAGGGGGTGATTGACACAACCAAAACATACAAGACTGAGGTATAATGACTTGGATTTTTTTTTTTATCATATTAAACACCAATTTGGATTATTGAGTATTGATGTATTTGAATCTTTTTGAAACTGATATAATAAAATAGAATTTACTTTATTCCACCCTAATTTTTGACCCATGCCTTTTTTTTTTTTTTTGGCGAGGCAATTGGGGTTAAGTGACTTGCCCAAGGTCACACAGCTAGTAAGTGTCAAGTGTCTGAGGTCATTTTTGAACTCAGGTCCTCCTAATTCCAGGGCCAGTGCTCTATCCATTGCACCATCTAGCTGCCCCTCTACCCTAATTTTTAGTCACACCATGTTAACAGAGCTCAAATTGAACTTCTGGGTAGAACATGCTTTATAAAGCTGATCTGGATTCTCAAAACAAATTGCTTTACTTCCTATGTCCACAATAGCCAATTTTTATTTCTATTCTTTTGTCTTGCTCAGTTTCTCAAGGAAAATATTTTTATAGTCATTACAATTGAACAAATATACATTGTTATTTCAATGGTGACCTGAATATTTTAGCAGATCAGTGTGAACTTATCAATATGGTACAGACTGCAACTCATTCACACTTTGTCATCCCAAACAACTCTTGTTCCTCAAAACAATACTCCAAAGGGAATGTCAGTCATCCTAGTTAATAAACATTCATTTAGCACCTACTAGGTAGGTGCTAAGCATTCAACCTAGTGTGCTGTAGTCTTTTTCTAGATCTCTTAGCTTGTGTGGGTACTAGGGCAGAAATGGGGTTATGTCATTGTCTCTTGCATTAATTTCCCCAATATGACTGACCCACTTCTTCTTTTGTTCATACACCTCATCATTTTCTTCTCTTTTGTTCTTTTTATAGAATTTGGCTTCACTTATATACTATAGCATCTTTATGCCAACCATAAATTTTACCACTGACTTTGCCTTTGGCAAAAAAAGTACATTTTTTAGTGTAAAGATTATAAAAAACCTTTTCAATGTAGAATATGTGTTTATAAAGTAAATATTTGTCATGAAATCAGTTTATCATTCTATTTATTTCTTTCACCATTTTTCTCATAGAAATTAAGTTATTTAGTATTATATGATTTTCATGGAATCATAATAGGTCAGAGCTGGAAAAAGTCATAGAAATCATCTTATCTAAACCCCTCTTTTACAGATTAATAAAAATGAGGCCTATAGGTCAAGTTATTTGTCCAATATCACACAATTACTAAATGGTAGGGCTAAGATGAGAAAGTAAGTGTCCAAACTTTCAGTCTGATATAATTCTATCATAATTACATATTGGAAAAATATGTGGTCATTTTTGTGGTTTGTAGATCAATCAATATTGTCCAGAACAAAGGAGTTAATGGTCCCACTATCTTCTTCACTGATGAGACCATGATCTGTAATACAATGTCCAGAACTGGACACCAAGATTTAAGAGAAACATTGGCAAAATATAATATATCCAGAGCAGAGCAGGAATGATGGGTGAGGGTCTTGAAACTATGTCTTATGAAGAACATCCAAAGGATAGAAATGTTTATCATGGAGAAAACTGAAAGGAGACATGCTTTTTGCCTTAAAACATAAGAAGGGCAATGATGTGGAAGAGGAATTAGACTTTAATTTAAATTCTTGCAAGGGACAAACCTAGGATCAATGAGTATTTGCAGAAAGTAAGAATTCAGTTCAATATAAGAAAGAACTACATAATGACTACTACCTTCTGAAATGAAGCAGACTTCCTTGTAATGGAGTTAAGTTTCCTACAATTGGAAGTTTTCAAAACCAAGGAAATCCCTTGAGAATTTTGTTAAGGGTATTCCTACATTGCATGAGAAATTGAATTCAATTATTCTTATAATTCCAAGATTCTATGATTTGACTGATCAACAGATATTTATTAAGCACCTACTGTGCACTTATGTGTTTTCTCTAGAACAGGAAAATGAAATATTGCAATAGGACTTTAATTGTTTAAAAAATCTAAAACCAAAGCACTTTTTCTCCCTAAATCTACTTTTCTTCAAAGGAAGTCAAAATCTGTTATGGATTATTTAAAGAGTTATATGATGTCTCAGTCAGTAAAAGGGAGACACAAAAAGCTAAAAGTTGAATTATTTTGTTACTATTCTCTTACAATGGGTGTTGTCAGATAATACTGCTGATCCCCTTCTACCACATCACCTCAATAATCTTTCCAAAGAAAACAAGGAGTTTCAAATGCTCTATAATAGCCTTTTTCTTTTCGAGAATACTAATTCTTGATGGATTTTTTTAAAGTTTTATAATTAATTTCTGCCAGCTGATTTGGAGACCTGCTATGTTAAAAATATAACTAATGCTCTAAAATAAATGCCTAAAATGAATTGCTTTGAGTTGTTTTTCCTGCCTTTGCATATGATTTACACTAATTTATTCATATTCTTACCCCATTCCCTTTATGGCAAAGGGCAACGTGGTTCACAGGGGTTAGTGATAGACTGTAGGACCATGGAAAAGAACCAACCTAATTGGCCCACATGAGGATCACACCCATGGCTTTCACCTCATTAGAAGCCTGTCTTGATCAATTAGACAAATCAGTCTAAATAGTCTTCCACTTTTCAGAGACTGGGTATAATTCCTGAAAAGTACCTGAAGTATTTTACCTGAAGGGACCTAAATAGTGGCATATGGGCAATCTGTGACACAGTGGCCAGGTAGGTCAGAAAATGCTGAGTTTGAAACAAGCAGACATTTCCTGGGTAAAAACAGAACTCAACCCTGGAACCCCCACGTACAAATTATAGTTACCATTAAAACCATCATCACAGTATTTGAGGTTAGTAAAACATATTGCTTGAGCTATAAAACATTCTCAACTAGCATTCCAAATGTCTCGCCTCAAGCAAGCACTTAAATTAAAGTTTCAGACAGCTGGCACTGGAATCATAATAACAGTTTTACACAAAGGGATTGGCTAAACATGATTATTGTTTTGATAATTTATTGTCAACATGCATTATTGTGCCCTGATCCATACACTTGGTTTTGTTTCTATTCATTGTCAACAGGTGATGAGAGCAACACGATTTAGATTTGGGTAATACAGAAAAAATACTAAATGCCCAAGTCCTGGTAACATAATCCCTAAAGCTTTTTGTACTTAAAAAAAGACACAGAAAAACAAAGAAGCACTGTATGTTGTAATTAATTTTCATAATCCAGTCATATTTACTGTCTCCTTCCTGAGAGCCATTTAGTCAGTAAAGGTACCATTCTCAGGACCGTTATTATGAGATGGCAAAAATTAGTTTAGATTCTTAATAAATAAGCCACTCAAAGTTCATTTGCAAAAATTCAATCTTAGTATACTTAAGTTCCATTATATCCATTTGTAGAAGTTATTTATTTGTGGAGAGTCAAAAAATTAAATCAAGCAATAGGTAAAGACACTCTACTTCTATCCTTCAAATGGTTCAAATTCACGACCTCTAAATCACTTTCAATCTGTCTTTTATTCCTATCTATCCCTGATCTCCAATTATATACCAAGTCATGTCAACCCTATCTCAACAAAATATCTTGTCCTCATTTATTCACTCACATAGCCACTACACTAATTCAAGCTCCTACCATCTCTTGCCTAGATCATTGTAATAGCCTCCTAATTGGTCTTTTTCTAGTCTTTTCCCTTTCTATTCCCTCCTCTAAACAACTGCTAAATTGATATTACTAAAGTACAAGTCTGAAGGTCACACCACGGGTCAAATCAAGTCAGTGGTTCCCTTTTGCCTCCAGGCTTGGAATTCTTAACCTCTTTTTGTTTCATGAAAACCTCTAGGAATCTAGAAAAACCTTATGGATCTCTTCTCAGAATAATGTTTTTAAATTCATAAAGAAGTATAGAAACCAATGATATTGAAATAAATCTATTAAATTATATTATGAAAGTTCATGAACCCCAGGTTAAGAACCTCTGCACTAAAACAAACAATATCCTCTCACCATGATATTTAAGACACTTCCAAATATGACTCCAGTCAACTTTTCTAGACTTAATCCAACTTTCCTTCATACACTCTATGATTCCAATCAAACCAACTTACTTGATTTTCCCCAAACTTAGCATCTCATAACTCTTTCATGATTTTGCATATCATTTCCCATCACTCCTTAGAATCCCTAGCTTCCTCAGAATCCCTCAGTTTCTTTAGAATCCCTTTGTATATGTGTCACCTCTTATTGGAAGCCCTAATTTTTAGTACTATTGTCCACCTCAAATTTTCATTTGTTTCCATTTCATATTCCCTCATTTCCTTCCCAAAATGTAAGCTCCTGAAGAGCAAGGATTATTATTATAATACATCTAGTACCCTAGTACCTTGCAATGCTCTTTATCTGAAATATGATTTATAAATATATATAATTAAACATTTTTACTCATCCCCACTCTCCCCAGTTTCGGGTATCAGTCTTTGAAGTAAGAACTGAGGAAACTCATTGATATATTACAAAGAGGCAAAAAAGAGTCAATAAGAAAAGGACACTGGAGGATTTAAAGAGAAGTACCACATTTCGTCCTTTTTTTTTCTGGACATGACTTTTCCATTGGCTTTAATTAAGCTCTCATTAGACTTTTGAATTTGGAGAGCTTTAATCGTGAAAGAATTTGCTTGCAAGGCATATTTTTCAGCTCTGAGAAGAATATCTGTAATAAATGGCTCTTCCAACTTTATAGGTAAATTTAACTTTATTTTACCTTTGCAGAAACGGGTCATATATCCACTCTTCAGAAATGAGCCATGCCACATAACACAGATTTTATCTTGTAATAAAATTGTGAAAAATTGGCTCTAGTACACATTATAAGTATATTGCCTGCTGACAAATTAATTCAATTAGCAAAGGTGAAGGTTTATAATTGAGGTTAACTAGAATTTAACTGGTCATTGCTCTCCAAACACCCCCTTCTACCCCCCTAGAGCACAGTCCCCAGTTATTCTAGTAGCCCATCAGTCCCCAGATCAAGACCAAAACATGACTTCCAAAATTATTTCAAAAAAATGGGCATAGTCACATTTTCAAAGCTATAACAACAATAGAATTTAATGGCACCATATTTTCATGCTGTTTGGGAAAGTGATTCTTGCCTCTACCCCCTCTGCTGAGAGTATTTTTATATAGTTCAAGTCCCTGTTGGACTGCAGTTTGCAGTGTGGTTTAAAAAGTAATACATCTTTCCTTAGATGTACCCCAGTTTCTGCTTTTTAATAGACATGATAATGAGCTTCTGGGTTTTCATTTCCCAGTGTGCAGAAAGCTCAAATAAATCTTTGATTGTTCACAACCCAGGAGAAGATTCTTGAGCACTGGGATCTACTGATGTCTCTCTAAACAACCATTGTTTAAAGTAAGTTTTTTTTTTAATATTAGTGTTTTTGGTATCATTGAAATTCCCCTTACCACCCCCCCAAACTATATTCTGTGTCACCTGCTTGTAATGAGCTTGGACAGAGTGAAATTCTTTTTATAGTGAAACAGAATGAATGAAAGTCCCCAACTGTCTCTGTTGCAGCATAATGTGCTAACTTTAATATCAGCTATAGCAGAATTGTTCTGTAGGAATTTTTTTACTATAGACTCCATCAAAAGATGCCTGCCAAAACACTATGTTTAGTTCCTTGGATTTTAAAATTCCGAGAAAATATTTTATATTTGGACACACACACATACATCAATGACAGAAATAAGAAAATATTTTGCCATATTCAGCCATCCTGAGATTTTTTAATATTAAAATTCCAGGGATTTTAAAATGTGTTTACCTTTACAAAATAAAATGAATTATTGTTTTAAAATATTTTCTTAAAAAGTGGGAACACAGTTGCATTTTCTAACAGAATAAGAAAAATAAAAAGTAATTTGTCCATACTTTTAAAAGTGAACAAAGAGAAATAGGATGAGTAAATTGCATTTTGGGATTTAAATAAATCAAAAACTTTTGGAAAGAGGACCACCATACATAAGAGGGCCATGATGGTTTCATTTTTGAAACAGAAAACTCACTTTAACTGTTTCTTTACAATACATACATGGAGAGGCAACTTCATCTTTCATCTTCTCCCTGAAATAATAGCAAAAAAAGGATTTGTGTTAGTTCCATCCCAGTTGAAGTCAACAGAAGCTGGACATCTAGAGCTATAAAGAATTCCCACTTTGATTGGACTTCATTGTCCATTATGACTGAGGATGTGAAGATAGTAGATGCTGTTTCCATTAAGTTAGTAAGTAATTGGTTGGAAATTACCTTTTTATAATGCCACAGACAAAATCTCATCTATTTCCCTAGCTAGTATGAATCTGGTGAAAGGATGAGATATGGTTCAGTTTAATTTTTTTATACTCATGTCCTTATAAAATAAAAAGATGGTGTCTTGTGCCCCCATCCCCAAAGCTTTAACCAATTGACTATGATTGAGTATTTTTTTCTTATTACTGCTCACTGGGATCTCCTTATGAAACACACATTTCATTTTTATCCAGGAGCTGGGGATATGGGGCAAAAGAGGGACATTATTTGATAATCAGTAGAGCACAGTCTGTAGAAAACAGCATACCAAGGCCAGAGAAGAGTTATAATTTTAATTCCTTTTACAATGACAAGGTTCTCCAGAATTAAATTATCATTATCTTTTTAAAACCAAACAATACTGGTGCCAGTTTCAGTGAGACTACGTGGCTTATTCTAACTGGCAGGAGTTGTAGATTCTTATACTGAATTTCAGATCTACGTGCATTCAAATTAATAGTGTGATGAAGAAAGAGGGTATATTCATAATTAGTTTGGCTAGAAATGGGTTTTAGAAAAATCCTTGGTATTATGTGTATGTGGTCAACCATTTTATTACTTTTCTTGTTGTCTCAGAGATAGACAAGAAAGCACATGTTATTCCTTTTGACTATAGCAGTTATTCTGCTATAATCCATTAATTTCTAAAGAACATTAATAACCAAACAATGAAACAATGTTTTTAAGACAGTAGCAAGCCTTTGGGATTATCCAATGGAAAGGAAATAAATTTACATGAAGGCTACAAAGAGTTAAGTATTTAGATGCTCAGAAGTGGAAAATAATAATTTCTTGAAATATTCTCTTGATAGATTCCTCAGGTGTTACTGGGTAATCATTGACCATGAGACTTCTTCAGTTTGAAGAGTCCATATCAGTAGTAGCATTTGCTTAAGTGGCTCATATGAAGATCTGTTACTTAATTTTCCCAGTAAAGTGGGATGACACATTTTTCTGGTTTTGTATAAAAGAAAAATTAATATATGATTCTTCAAGAGAAGATATAATATGCACAATAGTAAATCTAACACAATTTTATATGTACATACATATATGCATGCATATATATATATATATATATATATATATATATTAAGCAAAGAATGAAAAGGATGCAGAGCAAAAGTATTCTTTGAGAATTTAAATTAATGGTACCTTGAGTGTGGTGTTTAACAGTTCCCATATCAAATATAGGATATTCTTGGTCATCTGTAAAACACAGACTTATTCAGAGAAATAACCAGTCATTTCTGTACCCAGGACAAGTATTGATTATTGCGTGGAAGTACATCTAGTGAACCTGAAGTAAGGCCACTGGGGGCGGACCTTAGGACACCTCAAGATTTTAATATGTTGAAGGGGAATTTCCCCAGAGATGGCAAGTCCAGAGGCAAGACAGGCAGGGGAGGATGAACCCTAACAGGGCTGGCAGTGATCTCTAAATTTACTGCCATTGGATAAATCCCTATCACCCTATCCTGGGCTCTGAACTCAGTAAGTTAGAATTCCTAGTTGTGGTTTTCAAAGCAGAAGATATAATTTCTTCCTACTTCTAATTTTTCCATCCACTTCTTCCTGCCAGCATAAATGAATGAAACATTCAAACTGAATAAAATTAATCAAACTAAAGATCTCTGTGTCATCAACATCCACCAAGATTATGATGATCCCTTTATAGATCAAATATATAGGAACAAAACTGGCAGAATTAACATTTTCAGAAATACATTCTGGCTTATCTTTGATCTTCAAGCACTTAAAATCAAGAAACTATCTACAAGTGAAATCTATTTCTGACCATTCTGGGCTTTCAGGCCCTTTCCCATATATTTCCCTCTCCCCTGTACCTGCTCCTACCACAAAGCCCTCTCTCTACTCAGCTGATATGTACATGGGAAATCATACATTCAAGTTCATCCCAAGGAGAGATTCTCCATTTTTATCAAACCATTATACTTACTGTTCTTTTGCCAATGGATAAAAATGCTGGATTTTGAATCTGGAAGGTGAAGAAATCTGAGATACTCAAGGATTAACCTTATGTAATTTCTGGTGGCAATGATTTGATTCTGAATTGCCATTACAAATTCTACTCCTATAGGATTCCTAATTCCTATAAACAAATGCATGACAGTCATTTATCTGGTACTTTTTTGTCAATGTGTTGCATCATAAGTTCTAAATATTTGTTTCACGGTGAATAGAGCACTAGACCTAGAGTCAGGAAAACCTAAGTTGGAAACTTATTTTGTGATCCTGGGCCAGTCACAACATCTGCCCGACTCTTAGGTTCCTAATCTATAAAATAGGGATAATAATAACATATATTCTCCAGGATTGTTGTGAGGATAAAATGAGATGACATTTGTAAAATGCTTTATAAATTTTATAACAGTATATAAATGATAATAATTATTAATATTATTATCATCATTTAAACTAGAAGGGACATTAAAGATTATCTGGTCCAATCCCATTATTTTACAGATGAGGACACTGAGGTTAGTGATTTCCATATGATCACACAGATAGTAAATAATGAGACAAGATTTGTACCTAGGTTCCCTGACTCCAAATGTAGTGCTATTTCCAGTTTCCATGGTGCATCTTCATAGTAGACGACACTAGACAATAGGCTCCAAATTGGATGTGATCTAGAGCTTTTAACACCCCTCTGTTGAAGATTTATGTCAAAGTTTTCTGTCCAGTCAGTGCTCACCATGGGCAGCCTAGAATTAGAAGTCATCAAAGTTTGCAATCTATATGGATAGGTGACAGAGGCATAAATATTGAAGAAAATTATATTAGTGATAGGTAGGGATAGGAGATACACACACACACACAAAAAAAATTATAGTGTATTTATGTGTGTGTGTGTGTATATATATATATATATACATACATACATACACACACACACATACACACACACACACACACACACATCTACATACATAGGAAAACTGCCACCCACTCCTCAAACAGCCAAATTTCCCTGTACCTTTGAGTTCTGTAGCTATTAAAGGGGGATGTCAGGATGAGGGGAGTAAGAAAATGGAAAGGCTATTTAAAATTCCTACTACTAATCAGTCAACAAGCACTTATTAAATACTTACTATGTACAATCACTGGAGATACAAAAAAAGGCAAAAGTGTGATTCCTGGCCTCATTATTTATTCCTTTGGTCTGACCCTAAAATATTCCAGGTAAGTATATATAAATTTTGATTGAGTAACATGAAAGCTTTATCACATAATAACAATAACAAATTATTTTATCAGATTAACTATAGGGACACATCCTAAAAGGAATAGGACACGCCTAGGTTAGTTATTCAGGCATCTAGATGTCTCAGTGGATAAGAGCACCAGGCCTGGAATTTGGAAGACCTGAATTCAAATCTGATTTCAGGGGGCAGCTAGGTGGTGCAGTGGATAAAGCACCTGCCCTGGATTCAGGAGGATCTGAGTTCAGATCTGGCCTCAGACACTTGACACTTACTAGCTGTTTGACTCTGGGCAAGTCACTTAAACTTCATTTCCCTGTGCAAAAACAAAAAAACTAACTAACTAACAAAAAACAAAACAAAAAAACACAAAACAAATCTGGTTTCATATACTTACTTGATGTGTGACCCTGGGCAAGTCAGTTATCCCTGTTTACCTTAGTTTCTTCATCTGTAAAATGAGCTGGAAAAATAAACGGCAAACCATTCCAGTATCGTTGCCAAGAAAATCTCATGGACAGTACTGGTGTTCTATGGTATATGGGGTCACAAAGAGCCAGAAATTACTAAATGATTGAACAGGTTAGTTATCATTTTATTGCAGGGGGAAGAAACAGAACATAATGATTTCTTATAGGGGGAAGACAAACCTGTATTGGGTTATAACAGATGGAGGATCTGGCTTACCAGGAAGAAACATAAAGGCTTTGGGAATTAGGGAAAGTAAGAAATGGGGATAAAGATGAAAACAAGTGGGAGGAAGGAGGCAGTGAAATAATTGTGATAAAAACTGTTTATTTCTCACAATTTTGGTTAGATCTTGTCCTCTTTAGCTCTATCTCAACACTCTACCTCTTATCCACTTCTTCTAACCCTTCTTCCTGCCCTCCTTATTTATCAGTTCTGCCTCCCTATGACCCAAATATTTGTTAAGCATAGAAATAGTTTATTTATTTCCTACAACAGGGATAGATCATCAAACATTCAAAAATTTTTCTAAATTTTCCATATTGTGTTTGTAAAACTGGGCTGGAAATATTCTTAGATTAAGGTTGCCAAAGAAATTCTCGCCACCAGATATGTATATGTATTTATGTGTTTGCATATATATAGGTGTGTATATAATGTATTTGGGTGTAAGCATATGCATATGTATACATATGCATATATAATATCATAATGGAATAGGGCATTTTGATTATATTTAAGGGAACAATTTGTACAAATATAAGATGAACGTTTTGATAATTTCATTTTTTTGTCAATCGTCAATCAGGCCCTGGTATATGTATGTATGTATAATTTATATATGTATGTACATGCATATGTACGCATAGTCTACTGTACATGTCTATATGTCTATGTATTGTGTATGTGGGTAAAGATATTTTTGCATGTATATTTGTATATATACAAGATAAGGAGACTTAGTCATTAATAAAAACGTGAAGCTCTTCAAAAAGCATATATTTGTAATCTGATAATATGTGTATGTCTGTATATGTCTGTATCTGTCTCTGTAAGCAGATATATGTATGTTAGAGAGGGTGGGAGAAGGAAGGAAACATGTTATAGTTTACTATGTAAGTATGTATATGTATAGGAAGACTATATAGTCTATTAAATATATATTATGTGTAAATACAAAAATATATACACGTAAGATACATCCCTATTTAACAGATTGTAAATATATGTTTCTTTAAGGGTTTCACATTTATATTATTGCCCAGGGCCTATTGAAATTTTAACAAAATAATCATCAAAACAATTATTTTGTATTTGTGTTAATTTTTCCCTCAAATGTGATCAAAATGCCTTATGGGATCATTCAAATATAGAAGTTGGATCTAAAAGGGCCCTTTAGTAGTCATCTAGTCCAGTCTCTATATTTAATGCAGACCCACAAAGGGGAATTGACTTGTTCAAGGTCACTCAGGTAGGAAAGATCATGGTTTTGATAGGTAAATGGTATAATTGTTTCAAACATGACATTACAAATCTTCTTGTTTGCTCTAACATGAATATGAAAACCTCAACATCAGAAAAACACATTAGTTAGCATAAGCTCTTTGGTTACATTATAGACAGGAAAACAGTCACCAGAGCAAACAAATAAAATAATACTCATGGCTTGGTCTTTCTCTTTTAATAGACATGGTGAGCTTCTGATATCTTTTTTTAAGCAGTGTTTCTAGTACAGATGGTTCTTGGATTATCCCACTAAAGAGTTGGGAGGAAAAAAATGAGACTGGAAGAATTGAAGAGCTAGATGAGTTATTTTTTTATTCAAATGTATTTCTATGTCCCAGTCAATATTCACTTGGGATGTACCACTGATTCTGAGACTGGTCTAGATTAATAGCCTAAATTAATTAATTAGCTTCATTTTTCTCTTTGCCTTCACCTCTTTCTTCTCTCCCCCCACCCACTTCCAATTTCTTTCCCTCTGCTTCTTTCCTTTCCCTTCTGGAAGGATAATTTACACATACTCAAAGAATTTGTCATTCCCCCAAGATTTTGGCATATATGAGCTATGAAGTTCTTTTAATTTACATTACTGTTTTGATATCATATGTAAAACATACAGCTGGAATGAGCATGTCATGGGATTTTACAGTTATTTCCACTTGATTCTTTTGTGGAATAGAAAAAAAAGAATTATAGGCAGAACTCAAGATAACAAGTAGTAGTATAATGTGACTTGAATCAGTTAAATTGGTTACATTCCTGGAGGTTGGAGAGTGATTTTGGCTTTAAAATGGCCTAGGCTGCATGCTCATAGAAGGATCACCTCATACTGAGATGGGAGAAAAACAAGTATATGTTTGTGGTTTCTCCTTCATAACCACAATTAGGAGTTCCTCCCAAATATAATTTTACTGCTGCAATAGAGAAGAGAAGGAATTCACCAACTCACCATGAATCGTGAGGTCTGCAGGATTACCTAAAACACCAAAGAGATGTTAACTTTATGCTTAAGGTAGGCTATGGCTTATACTTAAGGAATTTCCTTTGTCCTCCTCTAAGTTTTAATAAAAAGTAATTACATCAATTATGTAGTGTTAAAACTTAGAGTTAATAAAGAGGGTAGAGAGCCTATTTAATAACCTGAAATTAAATAATTAAGCTAGAAGATATTCTTCCTCTTTCTTCTACCCTTACCCCTACCCCCTTCAACTAAGTTATCTCTTTCCCCTGTGTATATATAACCTGAAAGTCCATCAGCAGAAGAGAATCCCCCCAGAAAGCAACTGATTGTGGGGTCCTTGATGGTTAATCAGTATCTCTGTGGCTGATTGTTGTTTCCTGAGTGAAGGGGCCCAAAGATTCTTGTGCTCAAATACTGGAAGGCTACAAGTTAAGAGCTGCTTCTATCTGGCAAGCAGCTGCAGCCTCATTTTAATTAACTGCATATCCCTGCCCTGGTATGGCTTGCATGGCCGGGAAGGTGTTTCCCAAGGAAATCAGAATGGGGGCAGAACAGGGAAGGAGGGGAAAAAAAAGGTGAGTTCAGGAGGGCAATGAGGCGGGGGTTAACAACGCTGCTTAAGATCAAGGGCTGGAGTGCTGAGATGCTGCCAGACTTGAAAACTTTAATTTACTGTCACTGTTAGCCCCCTTTGAGGTTTATGGTGGTATTTATACACACAGCATCAATCACATGAAACAAGGAGGGGATTTATAGTTTGTTTTAAAGACTGCAAATGCAATGTAATGCAAATAGCTTGCCTCATGGGCATTTACGTTTAATGGGAAAATTACAGATGCAAAAGATTGGTAGAACAAATTTTAAATTGACTTTATTACATCTAGTGCTTTTCAGAGAATACTATTAAAAAAAACACAGGAAGATATGGTAATGGAGTTCTACAGTGTAGCTTGACAGCTAAAATTCCACTTAACTGACTTTGTTTGCATCTTCCTGCTTACATTACTTCTTCCAATAAGTTTTGCTGGAAAATCCTCTGGATCATAAACTGATTAGAGGTTTGATTTTATTTTTATTTTTTCATTAGAAATAGCAAAATAAAAGGCATATATTGGCACATATACATAACCGTGGATCAGCAGGGTTGGGGAAAGGGGAATAGGGGTGGAGAGGATGGAATGTTGGCTATCATGAGTAGTTTATTTCATGATTCAGATGTAAGGGCATTAAATAACTAGATGTAACTCTAAGAAACCTTTAAGTGGTTAATTTTACTCTATTACCATCCCTTTTTCTCAAATATTTGAACTTTTAAAATTAAGTAATTTTTTTTTTGTTTCAAGCCTATCTCCCTATTTCTAAATCCCCAGTATGTTATAATAAATGACTCTTTGGTTTTAGAAGTTTGTGTTAAATGCAGTTTTTCTAATCAGCAAAGACCAAAGGTTATCATTTGATGGTTCTTGAACTGGATATTTGAAAATGAATTGATGGTCTCAGTTAAGGAGGCAGTGTGAATCAGTGCAAAGAACACTAGGTCTGGAGTCATATGATGTGGCTTTAAATCCTGTCTCCGATGCTCTCTGTGGGAACTTGGACAAGTGATTTAACCTCCCTGATCCTCAGTTTCCTTAAATGTAAAATGAAATGATTTGCCTGGATGCCCTCTGAAGTCCCTTCCAACTTTATATCTAGGATTTTAGGACCACACATCTATAAAATCACCTAAAGTGAGATAAGCAAGGTAAGGTTCTCATTGATGAGCATCAGACAAGCCTGCTGATTCAAATGGTACCATTTGTTAAGAGTCTCTGAAGGAAGGCCACAGATTCGGTAAGGCAAGGAGAGAAAATGTCTCTACTCATGACTGAAAAAAGTCATTCTCTATATTAATAGGAGCATCAAAGGTTAGTTGAGGGTACCCTGGGCTTCCAACTAACAAACCTAGTTAGTATACTAGTTAGCATACCTGTAGATATGTTATATAAAATATATATTATATGATATAATATATGCAATCATATATATGTTATTCTGTTCTTACATACATACACACATACATGCATGCATTTACATTCATACCTACATACAATTTGCAAAACACACTACATATATTCTGGCATTCAATTCTTTTTTTTTTTTTTGCAGGGCAATGAGGGTGAAGTGACTTGCCCAGGGTCACACAGCTAGTAAGTGCCAAGTTTCTGAGGCCAGATTTGAACTCAGCTCCTCCTGAATCCAGGGCTGGTGCTTTATCCACTGCACCACCTAGCTGCCCCCCTGGCATTCAATTCTAAGAATAATCCTGGAAAGTGGGTGCTATTGTCCCCATTTTACAGATGAATCTACATGCTTGTTAAGGTGGAGAGGTTAAGTGACGTGCCTATTGTCACACAGCTAGTAAGTGTCTGAGGTAAAAATTGAACTTGGGTCTTCCTCACTCCAAGTCTTGTACTCTATTATGTTACCTAACTGGCTTAGTTCTGGTATTAACTGTGTAATTATGGGAAAGTCATTTAATCTCTCTGAGCCTTAGGTCCTTCTTCTGCAAAATGGGAATAATACTAGCACCCCCTACCTAAGAGGATTGCTATGAGAAAAGCCCTTTGTAAACTGAAAAATACTCTATAAATGTGAGTTATTATCTATTTAAGGAGTGAACACCCTTTTTATTGGTTGCAATAGAGAAAAGGAGTATTATAAGTCAATGAAATCTTCAGATAAAATAAACCCTATTTTGGATAGGAATGACAAATTCTGTTCTCTTCTCTTTCATTCCTATGTCCAACATTTACTCAGAACAGATAACTAGTAAAGTGGTTTTAGCCTATGGTGAAAAGATCAAGACAGAGTGAAAAATCCACAACTATATTATTCTATGAGCCCTGGAGACAAGGAACAAACCTTAGACCTGACCTTAGAGATCATCTAGTCTAACCATCTCTTCATATTATAGATGATGAAACTCTCATTCTGTGAGTCAGAGAATGAATGGTTGAGCCAATGTATTGTAGCTATGCAGATGGAGCTCTGTGATCATTGACTACATTGAGAACTGTAACTGAAGAAAGCTTGCAAACCACAGGGAAATTTTAAATGTAAAAATTTAATTTAAAGTGTATTTCAGCTAGGCATTGGTTACCTGTAGCATAAAATGATCGGGGCGGGGGGGGGGGCGGGCAGTGATAGCACAATTCTTAAACATACTACTTCTCAAGAGTCATTCTTAGGGATTTCTCATGTTTGCCATCTATCTTAAATCTTCAAATGTGGTGAAGAGAAAGGACTAAAGGGGTTGCCATTTTCCCTTTCCCCAAAGCATCTCCAGCTACTCTTTCATTAGGTCCTCTCCCCTTTTATACCTACACACACACACACACACACACACACACACACACGCACACGCACACGCACCCCACACAAAAATCTCTTCCTCTAAGTAGTGTTCCTGAATAATAAAGTTAGTGTGGCAGTCATCAGGTTAAAATGGAATCATAGGGGGGCAGCTAGGTGGCGCAGTGGATAGAGCACTGGCCCTGGAGTCAGGAGTACCTGAGTTCAAATCCGGCCTCAGACACTTAACACACACTTACTAGCTGTGTGACCCTGGGCAAGTCACTTAACCCCAATTGCCTCACTAAAAAAGAAAAAAAAACTAAAATTAAAAAAAAAATGGAATCATAGGAGCTGTGTCAGGGCATGAGGGAGGGAGAAAATTTCCAAATCACGCTTTCCTCATTTGGGTTTAATGGGGAAAGAGTGTTTGTGCTAATAAATGTGCTATCTGTGTTAATTCTACTTGAGTACTTTGAAAATCCTTCATCATCTAATCCTATTATCTTCTTCTAGTCCCCAACATCCACCCTGTATTCCAACAAGGCCAACTGACTTAGGCTTTTGTTCACCCCTATCAAGAATGCCCTTCATTTCTATATATTTATAGCTCACTCATTCTTCCCAGCTGAAGTCTTCCTTCCTTCCTTCTGGCTTTGGCTCATACCAATCTCTTCCTTTTCTAACTCTATGAATTGCCAGGGCCTAACAATTAGTGTCTCATCACATGCACACTATTTTATTCTCACATGGTCTAGGCTTTCTGACCAGTTTAGTATTTTATTATATTAAATTTTATTCACAATTATTTCACATGTGTTATATACAGTGTGCTGGGAAGGGGACTGGACTAGACATTTGAATATTTAGGTTCTAACCATGACTAAGACACTTATGAACCATATGATATTAAGTGTGCCAGTGGCTTTGAACCTAATTTTGTCGTCTTCCAAGTGAGAGTATAAATAGCTATTCTGCCTAGCTCAGAGGGTTGTGTTAAGAACAAATTAAGTGAGAAAATATATATGAAAAGCAGTTGGTAAACTGTCCAGTACTAAACAGATATATCAAGTGTTTTTATAAGGTCTTACCTTTCTCGTGAATAAGTTCAATATAAGTGGGAATGGTAATAATTTGTTAACGTCTCTTTTATCAAATGTGTCTTAGCATAATTCTGGACTTAATATAGGTAAACTTTTTGTTGTTGTTATATTGGTGGTATGTTAGAGAGAGGGCCAAAAAAGAAGTCAGAAGATTTGACTTTTAATCCTCTCTCACTAACCAATCATGTGAGTGGAGGCAAGTTAGGTTAGGCCTTTGGGGGATCTCAGTTTTTTCGCCTGTAAAATAAAAGAGTGGACTATATGCTTCCTAAGGTTTTTTACAATATCTGATTTTATGAGTCTAGTAGCATTATTATAAATGAACCATACTTATTAAATCATTCGATTTCTTCAGCGACAATACATGCTGAGTAAATACTATTTCTTCTCCATGAATTGGTTGCCTAAAAGGAATCTGTCCAATTATTTTTATCTTGACACATTTTTAGCAAATGTGATTACTTTTTTTTACTAAGTATATGTAACACTGCTTATATTTCTTGCTGAGCCTCACTTTTTGTAACAGGGCATTTATTAATCCTCAATTTTAACTTTAGCTATCTTTGGCATGCTATTTTGCTGAATTATATAGGCAAAGAGACAAAAATATGGCCTTCTATAATATCAATTAAGGTGAAGCATTTTACAAATGACATAACCAAAAACAATTAAAATGTGTCTGGATTATATTAAAATGTATATTTATATCAGATTACTTACATAGATATCTTTTTTCCTTATGTATATTCTATTATTTCATAGGGAGTAAGTATAGTAAATAGCAAGAATTCTTGCTACTTACTATAGTCCCAAACTGAATTCAACACCCTTTTGCCTCAAATTTCCTCTTCTAATATCCCTATTTCTATTTATGGCATCAATCTTATTTTACCTAGACTTGAAATTATGGAGGTATTTTTGCATCTTTTTATTTTTTGTGGGGCAATGAGGTTTAAGTGACTTGCCAAGGGTCACACAGCTAATAAGTGTCAAGTGTCCGAGGCCAGATTTGAACTCAGCTCCTCCTGAATCCAGGGCCAGTGCTTTATCCACTGTGCCACCTAGCTGCCCCCTGTATCTTTCTTCTTACTTATCCTCCATATGCTGACACTGGAGTCATAAGATCATTTAATCCCTGTCAGCCTTGGTTTGCTCATCTGGAAAAATCAAATAACAATACCTTCACTACCTGCTTCTAAAGATATTATAAGTAAGGTACTAAATATATGTGCTTTTATTTAATAATCATGTACTAAATTTTTTGAGCAGAGTTTTGATGTTATATGAGTAGTAGTACATGAGGATGCATATGCAGGTAGGAGAGAGAAGGAAGAAATGGAGAAGGAAGAGATTGGCGGTAGAAAGACCAGTTAGGAGATTATTACAATATTTTAGGTGACAAGTGATGAAGGCCTGAATTAGCATGATGGCAATGAAAAGGGAGGGAGAAATTAAAGAACATTACAGAGAAAGAATCAATGGAACACAGTAACAAGTAATAAATATTATACATATTATATCTCACATAGGGCTTAGTTTATATATATTTATATACATAAACATATATTGTTGATGTATGTGAATATAGTAATATTAAAGTCAAATATTAATTTAACATGATGTGTAATCAGATATATGAGCTTTATGATATATACTAGAGACTAGAGGAATGATGATGACTTTTGATAGAAATTGAGAAGTCTAGAAGGGGAATAGATTTGGGGGTGGGGTAATACATTCCATTTTGTACATTTGAGTTTGAGACATCTCTGTTTGAAATGACTAATAGGAAGTTTTTTGAATACCAAAGCTCAGAGAAGATATTGAGATGGGGTACATATATTTAAATACAGGCGTGTATTTATATATAATAGCAACATAAAACACCAAAAAAACTAATGAAATGCTGAAAATGAGGTAACAGGGTTGGGAAGAAGACATACCATAATAAAGCAATTTAATTTCATTAATAATCACATAATTTAAAGGAAATGTGTATGCCTTCACAGCATGCTATTATGTGACTGTATTGTATTTTGTCATCAGAAGCCCTCAGTCTGCACTGAAGCAGAATTTTGAAACTAATTCAAAGAGGCATTATTCTGTACTTCTTCACCACAGGCTAAAGGCCTGCTCTCATCTGGGAATGGCCAAACTAGAGCTGCAGGCCAAATCTGGGTTGAATTTGTCCAAAGACTGGCCTTAGTATTCACATTTCAACTCTGAATGGTCTATTGATTTCCAACACCCCCCACCCCCAAATCTTTTCTCTTCTTTTAATGTTGACTGCCTTCCATAAAAGAATTTATGGATATTTATTAACCTGTTAAAATCATTGTGAAAGGACTGCTGTTGGACATTTTCTCATGTCAAAGGGATATTAACATTTTATAATGGATAATGGTCATTCAAATGGAAGTATAGGCAAAAGAAATAGGGAGACAAAAATTCTGCATGTGGCTCATGCATAAGCCAGGATCTTATTAGGTGTGTAATTTCAACCAAGTAAATTTGTTCTAAATATGGCCCAATCTTAATTCTGAATTTATTTAGGCTAGATTGCATTTGGCTGAAACTGCTGTAATGAGGGTTACAAATTAAGTCCCATCTCCTCTCATAAAGCCTTTTCCTAATCATTACAACCAATATAGATATTAAGCTCATTTTGCCTCCAAAGCCATAGATTATGTAGACTATTGTTCTCTCCTTGTCTCTGATGTGTTAGTTCTGTCTCCTCAACAAATTTCTAAGACCCTTAAGTCATGGCCCTCATGGTTTTGTATCCCTGAAGAGACATAGTACTATGCTTTCATAGTATAGGTGATGAGTCCATACCTACAGGTTCATGGATTCCTAAAATAATCATGATGTCAGTGTTTGAATCATTTTGTTGTTCTTGTTTTCTTCCATTTTCATCTCAGCATTCTTGAATCATTTATAACAACCATGAGTTTTTTTAAGGGTCTGAGTATATTCTTTATATTTACCAAGAGCCAGAATCCAAACAAAATATTCTATCATCTTTTTAAAATGCCTAAAAAAAAATGACCAGGTTAAACTAGCCAGTATCTTTCAGAAGAGATACTTGAACACAAATCTTCTTGACTGAAACAGACTCTTTATTTAATAGTCTACACTGCTTTTTAATATTCCATTGTTATCTTAAATTTATCATCTTTTTACCTAACCCCATTTCTTCTCCAAACTTCCCTATTTCTTTTGAGTAGATCACCATCCTTTTATTCACTGAAGTTCATAATCTTGGAATCATCCCTGACTCTTCCCTTTTTTTCTCCTACTACCATATCAAATAAGCTGCCCAATCTTGGAGATATCTTATTATTTGTTCTCATTTCCAATCATAACATTCATCATTCTTCTTCAGGTCTTCATCTCCTCTTTCCTAGACAATTGCTAACACCTCCTAATTCCAGAATCTTCATCCTCGAATCACCCAAATGGGCAATGGAAAGGTACATGGTAGATAAGAGTTTGTAATGTTGTAACATTACAAATAAATTATGAAAGAGCACTAGAGCAAAAGATGCCATAAAAGAAACACATGAGCAAAAAAGAACATAGGATAGTCAAGTGATGAGAACAAAGAATAACCTTGGACATCCCTTTGTGCTCCACTGTTATCCTCACAATTTCTCCAGAAAGTAAGGAAGGCTCAATCACACATTGGGTGGATACCCCTAAGGTGAATTTGTGAGAGGCTCTGGACCAGAATCACAGGATGGGCAGTCATGGTTGGATTGGAACTGCACTGTTCCACCCATATCAATGAGTTCTATTTCAGTATTTGAAAATCTTCATATACCCAATGATTCTGCCAAACTAGTCTACTTGTTATCCCTAAATTCAATGCTCTATATCACTCACCTCCATGCCTGGAACATTCCTCCTCCTTACCTCTGCCTCTTAGAGACCTTGGTTTTTCTCCAATACTCATCTCATATTCCTCTTTTATTGCAAATCTTTACTGATTCACCAAATTCTTACTTTTCTCCTCCTCCTCAAATTATGTGTCTACAAATCTGTTTATATGCTATATGCCACATTCCCTCTCCCCTCCAATATATTATAATACCTTGTCAGCAAGGACTATTTTTCATTTTGCCTGTATATCCCCAGAACCTTGTACAGTGTTTTTTACATAGTAGGCACTTAACAAAAACTATTTGGATTAGACTGGATTCTATTCAATAGATCAAAGTCCAGCTAAAGTCCTATGGCATCCACCAATCCACCATTCAACCTCTCATTGATCTTTCTATCCTCTGAGCTCCTATTATACTTAAGTAGTCCCTACCATTTAATTGTATTGTATGTTTTCATTCATGTTAATATTTGTCTTAGTAATGATATTAAGCCCATGAAGATCAGACCATATCTTCTATCCTATGCCTGCCCCATGCCCTGATACCTAACACTGTTGTTATTTATTCACTGTAGTCGTGTCTAACTCTTTGTGACCCAATGGAACATAGCACTCCAGGGCCTCTTGCCCTTTACTATCTCCTGTAGACTATCCAAGTTTATGTTCATTGCTCCCATGATACTTTCTATCCATCTCATCCTCTGCCATCCCCTTTTCCTTTTGCCTTCAATCTTTCCCAACATTACGGTCTTTTCTATGAGTCCTGCCTTCTCATTAAGTGGCTAAAGTATTTAAGCTTCAGCTTCTGTATTTGACCTTCCAGTCAATAGTCTGAATTAATTTCCTTAAGTACTGATTGATTTGATCACCTTGCTGTGCAAAGGTCATCTCTAGCACTGCCACTTTACTCTGTTCCCATTCTTCCCATAGATAATATTTATTTGTTGGAGAGTAAACCATGGGTTGTTTGGGGGAGGGGGTTAAGTTGGAGGAGGAAATATTTTTTTTTACCTATTCTTCTTATACAATCTTAGAAAATACACTGCTAACATCAAATTATGTCTACTGAATTACTGTTAATGGAAAGACACCAATGGGTAGCTAGGTGGTGTAGTAGATAGAGTGCTGAGCCTCGAGTCAGGAATATCTGACTCAGTTGCTAAATAGCTGTGTGACCCTGAGCAAGTTACTTAACTTCAGTGGGCCTCAGTTTTTTCAACTGCGAAATGGGGATAATATTAGCATCTACCTCATAGGTTGTTGTGAGGTTTAGTATTTTACATACTACTTGTGAAAATACTTAGCACAGTGCCTGCAGTGCTGTAGGCATTTAATAAATACTTGTTCCCTCCATGTGTGTGGAAGGGGGAGGGAGCAGAAGTTATTAGTAATAGTGATAGTAATACAAACCTATAACATTACCTTAGGACCCAAAGTAATCAATTCCCTAGCACCTCAACCCAGTAGTATGAGTGCAAATTGAGGGATTAATCCAGAGGGATATGAATTAATATGGAAAAAATAAGCAGATCCATGAGGATAATTTTAACAATGACACAAGAATACAGTATAAAAGAAAAGCATACTGAAAGACTTGAGAGCTATGATCAATGTATGTCCAATCATAAATAGAAAGGACTGGTGATGAAGCATGCTTCCCACAACTTTGGTTTATAGGTAGTGGATTATAAGCACAGGATTGGGTAAACTTTATAGACATGGTCAATATATAAGTTTGTCTTTGACTAACTGTAACTATTATAAGAACGGAGGGGAAGGAGTGCAGGAATTGTTGAGAAGTGTCAGTAATGTTAAAAAATAAAAGTATCAAAAATGTTCTCTGTATATATTGAAGGTATACTTGATGAAAACACAAAAGAGAAAAGGCAGGTATTTTCACATTTTTTGACAGTAATCTTTTATTGTTGTTATTCAGTTGTCGAATTGTGTCCAACTCTCCACAGTCCCATGGATAATAGCATGCCAAAGCCTTCTATCCTAAACTATTTCTTGAAGTCTGTCCAAGTTCATGTTCATTGTTTCCATGATACTATCTATCCATATTATCTTATGCCATCCCTTTTCCTTTTTCTTCTAGTCTCTCCCAATATCAGTGTCTTTTCCAATGAATCCCATCTTCTCATATGACCAAAATATTTAAGCTTTAGTTTGAGTATTTGACCTTCCAGTGAATAGCCTGAGTAAATTTCTTTAAGTATTGACTGATTTGACCTCCTTGCTGTCCAAGGGCCTCTCAAAAGTCTTCTCTAGAACCACAATTCAAAAACATCAGTTCTGTGGCACTCAGCTTTCCTTATAGTCCAACTCTAACAGTCCTACATTGCTACTGGAAAAGCCATAACTTTGACTATACAGATCTTTGTTGGCAAGGTGATGTCTGCTTTTTAGTACACTGGCCATATTTGCCATAGGTTTCCTTCCATGGAGCAAAAGTCTTTTAATTTCAAGCCTGTAGTCACCACCTGCAATGATCTTTGAGCCCAAAAGTCTAAAATCTGATATTACTTCCATTTCTTCTCCTATTTGTCAGGGAGTAGTGGGACCAATTGCCGTGATCTTAGGGGTTTTTTTTGTTTGTTTGTTTTGGTTTTTTTTAGTGAGGCAATTGGGGTTAAGTGACTTGCCCAGGGTCACATAGCTAGTAAGTGTTAAGTGTCTGAGGCCGGATTTGAACTCAGGTACTCCTGACTCCAGGGCCAGTGCTCTATCCACTGTGCCACCTAGCTGCCCCGATCTTAGTTATTTTGATGTTAAGCTTCAAGACAGATTTTACAGACTCCTCTTTTATCCTCATCATAAGGCTTCTTAAATATTGTTTACTTTCTGCATGGGTGGCAATCCAAGTGCTATCATCTGTATATCTGAGATTGTTGGGTAATTGAAAGGACACCAAAATGTATTTTGAAGTATCAAATATGAGGACACTGAGCAGACTGGAGAAAAACTGTGAGCCAACTACTAACGTCCTTGAGAAAGGAAGGAGAATGACTAGGAAGCCGATAAATTGTAACAACAAGGCTCTGGACTTGGTGTTATAAGTGGATAGAATGGAACTGAAGGAGGGTGGGGCTGCTGAATAACATTGGTGGAGGACATAGCTGATGTAAAAGAAAAGCAACCAGAAATGGACAGGATGTGCAGGTTTCCAGAGCATTTCATAGGAAGAGCCTAGTCCCCATAAATATTAAAAAAAAAAAAGATAAAAGTGTGAAAATAAGTCTAGGATGAAAGAAAGTTTGTTAATGACAGAAAAGGGACTGACTTTCAGAAGAGATATAGTAAGTTTGCTCAAAGTGCTAAACCAAGCAGGATTTACTGAAATCTTCCTGAAGAGAGTAGAATCTGTACCTGAGCTGCAATTTAAAGGAAAAGAATATGCAATAGAGGGGAGGCGAGGAAGAGTTGTTCCATCTATATAACTTGGACAAAAACTTTAAAAAAGAACTAGGGGAAGTGATGTACTCCTATTTTCAAATGTGTTTGATTTTTCTTTGCCACAATAACATCCTCTTGAAGATGAGATCATAGCATAGTGCTTTTAGCATAGTGCTTTGTAAGTAAGACTAGTTGAAAGTATAATTATTACTCACATGAGAAAAAAATCATTAGTGATTGATCTATAAATTCATTCATACTAAGATTCAAATGCCTGGTAAGTCTTAATGTGTTATCCTTCCCAGGGATGTTAGCATTTAAACAGGGAATAAAGATTTTAGCCAAAATAATGAATCCCTAATGTTGGGATTTCAGACATCCATACCTAACTATTGGATATTTGGGGGGAGAGGGAAGGAAAACCTTTCTATCAAAATAATAACCATGTAGGTTGTGACATCCTATCAACCATACCAGAAAGGTAATATCCTGACACTTGCCCATGGGTTTGTGCTGAGATTACCAACAGTATAGTAAATAAAGAAGAAATTGAGAATAAATCATTCTAATGCTGTGGGAAAAATGGATGTCTGGTTTTTTTTTTCTTTTCAATTTTAAATCTGTACGCTTATGGACTTAAATGGAGAACTTGAAAAAATGTCAAAGTGAAATAAAATTAAATGTACAGGAAAGAAAAAGGGAAATCACAGTAAAGGCTCTATAAGAAAGGGGGGAAACAATAACAGCAGCAGCACCAGTTTAACATGTGACTACAGTCAGAAAAGGATAAGGAAGATAAACCAGAGGGATAAACTAATCTCTGTGTGGAACAGTTCTATTTGCTTAGCTTAAGGCGATAGTTTGCCATCGTTGTTTATCTAGAAACTTTTATGATGTCTCTATCAGTGAGAGGCCAATAAGAGGAACTGCTTCTCTTAAATAGTGGATGTAAATATAGTAACATTTTCTACCTTGAAATCTCATTTCAGAAAAGATACTTAAATCAAAGTGGGGGATGGATGTACCTATGGATTGTGGGGAAGTGACATTAATGGACAGGCCAAAGACATTGAATAACCACCAAGCAGCCATTACTGAGGTATAGAGATAAAGTAGAGTAGGTAATTCCTGTTTACATAGGAGACTGGCCCAGGTTAACAGTAGATAGATGAGAGATAGAGAAATAGAGAGATAGATGTTGTTATTATTCAGTTGTTTCAATCATGTCCGATTCTTCTTGACCTCATTTGGAGGTTTCCTGGCAAAGATACTGGAGTGGTTTGCCATTTTCTTCTCTACCTTTACAGATGAGGAAACTGAGGCAAACAGAGTTAAGTGACTTGACAAGGGGTACATAGGTAGTAAGTGTCTGAAGCTAGATTTGAACTCAGAAAGAAGAGTCTTCCTGACTCCAGGACCAACAATCTATCCACTACACCACCAGCTGCCTAAGTAGATGATAAGTAGATACATAGATAAATAGATGATGGGCAGATGATAGGCAGATGGGTAGATAAGACTAGATAGATTGATAGAAAGTTAGATGATAGATAGATGACAGACTAGATAAGTAGATTGATAGATACATAGATGATAGATGGATGCCTAGAACACTTATTCTGTGTGAAGGGTTGGGAATACAAAAACAAGAAAATATGATAGATCATATTTGAATAAATTTACATTTTAATAAAGTAAGACAAAATATAAAGAAATTGGGGAGAGAGGAAAGGAGGAGGTGGAACAAGGCAGTTGCTACATAGGTGGAACAAACTGGTAAGAGAGTTGAAAATGAAGCAAGTAATGTGGCCAGGGCTTCTCATGCTATGTCACTTCAGGGTAGCAACTCACCAATTGGTGTCATAAAGTAGGCAGATAAAAATGGAAAAAAAAATAGACTGTTGAAAGGAAATGTGGAAAAATGAAAAGAAGGTCAACCTCTGACACATACAGTCTGTGTGATCTTGGTCAAGTCATTTAACTTCTCAGTAGCCCAAGCAATTTTCTCAAACTATAACATAGTTGCCTGTTTTGAATAATCTGTATTAGGAGAGAAGGTTTCCTCACTGGAGACCCCTTGTATCTGCTAAAGAGATCTGGATCAAAAATAAATTTTATATATATATATATATATATATATATATATATGTGTGTGTGTGTGTATACATATATATATATATATATATATATATACATCTGTATATGTAAGTAAAGCACATACCCCTAGGCATTTAATAAGTTCAAACAAGGAAAGAGGAGAATTAGAATAATAGTAGTGAAGAGTTATGAAGGATGGTTTTCCTTCTCTGAAAACAATAATTGCCTCATGCCAAAACATAAACCAGATTGTGTAATAAGTAGGTTTTTCATAATTTTCTCAGATTAGTTTTTTATTAATGCCTGTCAACAGCAAGTGATCGGCATGTGTTCCATTAGCATCTTCCATAAGCTCTGCTGGCCCTTCCATCGCAGCTTAGATCAAATCTAAAAGGCCACTGATTGCAAAGGCATCAGCCCATTTTGGATGAAACCTGGAAGAGTTTTAAATAATATAAAGTAGTTATGTTTAAATTTTCACTATTAATCATCATCACTAGTTGAGCTATGTTTAATATAAACAAAAATTATTTTTTGTCTACAAGGTTCCTCGATTTTCTCTGTTATTTTTAAGTATCTTGATATTTATTGTTCTGAGGGCATGGTCTTTTGATATTTCAATGGCTCTAGGGCTGTTCAAGTGGCACTTCCTTTTACCTTTTTATATGTATTCTTGGACTATTTCCTCCAAAGGAAAATAATGATATTTTTGGTGGCTGAGAAGAAACCTCCTGGAAATGCAGCATGATTCAGTTAAATTCTATCCTATAGTGTTGCCTGTGTGCAGTGGACTGTGCTAGATCCTGGATAGGAGGCTAAATTTAGCTAGTTGGTAAAGGTATAACTCAAAGCCCCATGACACTTTAGGCTCAATGTATGTATGTGTCCGGAATAAAACTGAGCAGGTGGAGAAGACAATGATCTTTTCTGTTGGGCTCATAGTTATTGCCATGCCTTTTTCCTAAATACTTAAGAGACAAGTAGGTGGCTCCATAGATATAGTGCTGCACCTAGACTCAAGAAGACCCAAGTTCAAATTCAACCTTAACATGTACTAGCTATGTGACCTTGGGCAAGTTAAGTAACATTTTTTCTCTGTCTGCCTTAGTTTCCTCAAGTGTGGAATGGTATAATAATAGCATCTCCTCCCCAGGGTTACTGTAAAGAGTAAGTTACCTAATATTTGTAAAGCGCTTAGCATAGCACCTGACATATAATAGATGTTTTCTTTCCTTCTATTTATGTACATGAAATAATGGAAGAGGTTTAGGGCTTAAAAACTGGGATATCTCAAATCCTATAGCTTTTGGTAGGGATTGGGAAATAACCATTTACTGATTTATTGCCAAGGCTTTAGAGATTAAAATTTGGAAGTATATAAAATATACCATGGACTAGAGAAGAGTAACCCATGGAGACCCTTAGCTTGGTGAGCAGCAAGTTTGACCCAAAGTAAGGACTAACCTAAGTGCTTTAGCTGGATAAGAGTTCTATACTTTGCACTGAAGAAAGATCTTGCTTCCTGTGGCTGAGAATCACCTGATAGAAAGATGACCAGTTCTACAGGCAATACTTTGAGGAAATAAGAAAAGAACCCAAGAAGAGGCTTTTTAGTGGTTCCAGACAAGGGTTCCTAACTTTGCTGAAAGAACTATAAAAGAAAAAGAATTTGGGACCTACCCTAAGAGAGCACTATAGCCCCCAATTTTCCAAAAAACAGGCAAGTTATTCAACTAAGCCAGAAGCTGGAAATAGGGTCCAATGAGCATCATCCACCAAAAGCTACATGTCCTAAGCACTACTGAGTGGAGCAGCAGAGAAACATCCAAGGGGGACTCATGCAGCAGTTCAAGTCCAACAGGGCAGAATCCAGCAGAGATTAATCTTGTGGTGGAACAGTGTAGCACTTCCCAACAACAATAATAAAAGGCTCTTTGACCAAAACAGGGCATACCTGGTGAGAACAGTGCAATGACCTCATTAGATGACATCAGATGTCCCAAAAGACTAGACAGGTAATATGCCTTGGCCATATATATTCAGTCGCAAAGACAGCTCTAGACCTAGAGTCAGGAAAACTTGAGTTCAAATTCAGTCTCAGACACTTAGCTAGGTGACCTTAGATAAATCACAATGTCTGTTTTCCTCAATTTCATCATTTGTAAAATAGGAATAATGATAGCACTTACCTCCCAGGGTTTTCATTAGGATCCAATGAAATAATAATCATAAAATGATTAGTATAGTTCCTGGAACAAAATAAGTGCTATATAAACATTAGCTATTATTACCTATTACAGGTAACTCCTATAAATGTGCAGAGAGGAAGCTTGTCTTGGTGAATTAAGGACTCATTTTGGTATTAGGAAGGCCCGAATTTGAATCTTGCCTTGGATAATTAGGAGTTGTGTGACTCCTCTCTAGGAAAATCACTTAATATTTCTCAGCCTCAGTTTCCAGGCTTAATTGGCTTTAAAAACTAAACAACTTTATATTTTAGAGGCAATAGAAAGCCAGTGAAGTTTACTCTGTAGGATACTGACATGGTCAGTTCTGTGCTTAAAGAAAATTATTTTGGTGGTTGTATGTAGAAATGACCCAATGGGCATGAACAAGCCATGTAGATTTGAGTAGACAGTTGATACAATGTTAAAATATTGTATGGTTGGTTTATATTTGTTTTTTTTCTTTTAAGGAAGATTTATCTGGAATTAGGAAGAATGACAGAATGGTGAGATTAGATTTAGAGTAGGGTTTTTTCTATCTTTCTGGGTTACACTTAGATTTTTTTTTAAAAGTATCAAATTCTCAAGTACAGGAGATGTGACTGTCCTGCTGTGATTATCCTGTATATTCAGTCCTTGGTCAGATTACATGTGAAGTACTGTCACCAGTTCTAGGTTCCATAGTTTAGAAAGGACATTGATCAACTGGAGAGTATACCAAAGGAAGGTGAACAATATATGAAGGGCTTCAAGACAATGCCACATGAGAAGTGGTTGAAGGAATTGGTGATATTCTGCCTGAGAAAGAGGAGATGGAGGCAGGGGAAAGGTAATGATCACCATCTTCAAGAATTTAAGACATGTGGAAGAAGGATCAGACTTGTTTTTCTTGTTACCACAAGGCAAAACTAGGAAGAAAAACTAGAGACTGAAAAGATCATGCTTTTAGCTAAATGTGAAGATAAATTTCCTAATAACTAGAGCTATTCAAAAGCTATATAAGCAAGGAAAGGCTAATGATAATGTAGAGGAACTCCTTGGTTATGTATGAGGTAAGTTACATAGTTCCTGAGGATAACTTCCAACTCTGGGATTCTGTACATAATATATGTAACATTATGCATATGTATATATGTGGCATATAATTACTTTATATGTGACATATAATAGTAATATAAATAATCTCATAATGAAATAATTATGTATAATATGTTGTATAAAAAAACCTCAAAGTTCTCATAGAGTCATAAATGTAGAAATAGCAGTCAGATATGTAGGAAAGGATAACTTTCCTGGGGGAGTGAATGCAAAAGTAGGAAAATAGAAGTCTAAGAGGAAAAATTTGTTGATGTGATAGAATAAAAAGAAAAAGAGACTCTGAAAGAGATAGAGAAATAATTTTTAAAAGTGTAGGAGAGAGGGGGCAGCTAGGTGGCACAGTAGATAAAGCACCAGCCCTGGATTCAGGAGGAACTGAGTTCAAATCTGGCCTCAGACACTTGACACTTACTAGGTGTGTAACCCTGGGCAAGTCACTTAACCCTCATTGCCCAGCAAAACCAAAACAAAACAAAACAAAACAAAAAAAGAAAGTGTAGGGGAGAACCAGCAGTGCATTATGTCACAGGAATCAAGGAAGGAGAGGATTTGAAGGAAAAAGAAGATTAGCAATGACAAATGTAGCATATAGACTAATTCTAATGGGTGGGGGTTAAATTTATTTTTGTTTTAATTGTTTTTTAGGTGATCATAAAATACAAAACACACAAATATAAGATTTAAGATAGAGCTTTATTCTATGAATGGTACAAATCCATGTAATTCCAAGAATGACTTCTTAGAATAAAGATTAAAGATAAATAGACAAGCACAAAAGGAAACGTATCACCTTTTTTAAATCCAGTATCCCTACAACATGTTTATTATTATAGCCAATGCAACGATCTTCTACATGGTTGTCCCCTAATGCATCATTAAGGTAGGATAGTGACTTTGAGACTGTTACTAGAATACAGTCTCAAAGCAGTGGGTCACACACCATATGTCTTTAAGAACAAATCTACATAAGTTTGAAGAAATACACCACCAAAATATCGACCAACTGGATGTTTTTTGAAGGGGGTCAGGTGTAGAATAATTCCCCAAAGTAACCCTACTAAGATATGAAGAGAATACTTAGAGTAGCAAAGGAATAGATTAAGGCATTCACGTATGATTTCTTTCCATTCACCTTCATACTTTCTTCTATCTGGTCACTTCAATTCTGAAGTGAAAAAACATTTTGTTGTTGTTTAGTCAATTAAGTCATGTTCTATTCTTCATGACCCCATTTGAGGTTTTCTTGGCAAAGGTACTAGAGTGGTTTGCCATTTCCTACTCCAACTTATTTTACACATGAGAAAACTGAGGCCAACAGGGTTAAGTAACTTGCCCAGAGTCACACAGCTAGGAAGTGTCTGAGACTGAATTTGAATTCAGGTTCTTCTGACTCCCGGCTCAGGACTCCATCCACTGCACCACCTATCTGCCAAGAATTGTTACAAAAGAAAAAAAATTTCCTTTTTTTTTTCAGTACTTTCAATGATAAAGCTTGCAATAATTCACCAGAATGTTATTTATCTGCTCTATTCATATTTTCCAATAATACAGATAATCATGAATTGATTATACTCTAGGGATTAAAACAACATAAAAATAAATATATAGAATTCTACTTGGAAGCATTAATAACTTTACTTTCAAGTCTTTGAGTTTTTCTTTCACATCAAGTCTACTTAGGCAATATTTAGACTTTTCTACCTCACTTTTTGCAGTAGAAAGATGTTCTTGATTTTGCTACTATTATTATTAATTCTAATAGCTGACATTTCTATGACAATTTTCACATCTGCAAAGAGCTTTACATAAAATGCCTTAGTTGATTCTCCTAATAACCCTCTGAATTGGTATGATTACCTACATTTTTAAAATGAGGAAACAGAATCATAGAAAGTAGGTGATTTTTCCCAAGTCACACAATTAATAAGTATCAAAATTGGAATTTGAATTCTATATGGCAGGTATTTATTAAAAACTGAATAAAGTTGGGTGGTATAGGTAGGTGGCAAAGCAGATAAAGCACTGGGCATGGATTCAGGAGGACCTGAGTTCAAATCTGGCCTCAGACACTTGACACTTACCAGCTGTGCGACTGTGAGCAAGTCACTTAACCCTCATTCCCCCCCCCCCAAAAAAAAAAAAAAACTGAACAAAGCACTGGGGATATGAAGACAGAAATGGAAAAAAGTTCCTACCCTAAAGAATTGAAACTAAGATCTTTCCTGATTCAAAGACAAATGTTCTTTCCTCAAAACTTATTTTATAATTACAAAATTGTTTAGTCTTTCCCCTAAAGTTTCCAATGGTTATAGCCTTAAAGTTAGTCTTTCAAACTCAGTATGACCAACTTCAGTGAATATAAAGATTGTTTCCCAAATTATGAACTGTTTAGATGATTTTTAAGGATGTGGCAGAAACGTATTTTCTGCACTTAGCAAGTATTTACTACCAGTCAGTTTTATACATATGGTCTCATTTTCTTCAATGAAAATAAAGCAATAAAACAGTTTGCTAAAGCTCGCTAAGAGAAAAAGAGGACACACTAAAATACTATTAATAAAAGATTGTCTGGAGTGAAATGGAAGTTTGTTTTTTAGTGTAAAGAGTACCAGATTTGGGGCAGATGACCTGATTATAAATTCCTCTTATGATACTTATTAGGTATGATGTCATAAGCAAGCCATTTCAACTTTCTGAGTGTCAGTTTTCTTATCCATAAATCGGGAAGAAAATATTTGCATGACCTGCTTCACCAAGTTCTTAAAGTAAACAAAATATTTATAGTATTATATAGACTAGAAATGAAACCCTGCTACTTTTAAGATGTCTGTTGAGATGACTACGTAGACTAGGTTTCTCCCCATGTCTGGAATATTTGATCTACAAAATCCAGCCTATAGAAGCACTGTGGTTTTTCCTGGCTCTACTTCACAGCATAACAAAATTTTCAGATACTAACAAAAGTACCCAGATCATTTTCAAAATTAAATTTTAAAAAAGATTCAATCCCATCTTCACCACTTGTCTCAAAAATAAGTTTCTTATGTGGCTATTAATGATTCCTCTTCCACTTAAGCTTTCTGCCATGTCCTCAAACCACATATTTATTTCATGGTGGCCTCAAATGAAGCTTCATCACATCTTTATTAAATACTCATTTATTGAGTTCTTACTACATATAAGCCTGGATTATTTTTTCTCCCCAAAGTCAATTGCTCAGTATGGATTGTTATCTCATCCCAGTAAATTCAATGCCACACGTAAGGTATTTTTCAAAAGACCCTAGGAGATATAATGTAATCAGTCTAGCTCTAAATAACTATATAAGACATAGACTAGATCAACTATAATAAAAGACAAAATTCTTCAAATGTTAATTTGAAATTAATGATTCTCTCTTTAAGCATACATCTATCCTCATTCATATACTTTATATACTCACTAGATACACACAATACTTTAAAAAGGCTCATTGCACATAACTGTCACCAGGGAAAATATCAGAGACTATAAGAATACTAATTAATAAAGACTTTTAGTTATAACAGAGTCCAGCAACTTTACCTTCAAGAAATCATGTGGAATATTGCCTTTTATCCAAATCTTCTCTTCTTACCTGAACAGAATGCACATAAAAAACAATTCCCTCGAAATATCATACTGACCTGTCACCATTCAATCAATTACTGGCTTTGGCATGAAGAGAGATAAGTGTGTCTGTCTCAGACACAAAGGAATTTAAAATTAACCTAATTAGTTGTAATAAACCCTTCAATACCATGGTGATAGCCACTAGCTGCCGAGATGAAAGTGTAACAGGTGAAAATTGATGATTATTTTCTGGGCAGTTCTAATTTAGGGATAGTTTCCCAAGATTTGATTTGTCATTAAAAATCTATGTGCTGATAAATATATGAGAACCAACTACTTAATTCTGTATACTCTTTACAAGCAACCATACCCTGGACTTTCAATATGGTTGGAATATTATAGGTATCATATGTAATATTGTTAGTAAAAAAGTTGATTAAGTTCTATAAAATGTGAAGTATTTAAATGTCATAAAACATGTGTGTATGTATTTATATATATTGTGTGTATTTATGTTTTCACTCATTCATTCTTTTGTTTGTTTATTATTTATTTATTGGCTTTTTGGTCTATGATGACCATTTGTTATCAGAATGAATGTTTATGTGATAAAGTCATCCTTTGCATCTGGTTTGAAAATAACTCTTTAATTGATTAGCAAGCCTCCTCAGAACATGGCCCTTGTTTCTAATTAATTTGGCCATTTTGAATATTTCAAAAGAAAGCTGTCAGGGCATTATGAAGAAATAGTGACCTGCATTTCAAAACACAACGAATGGAAAGGGGTTCCTTAGCAGCTGCTTAATAATAGTTTGTATAATAAAATATTTATATTATCATATATTTCCCATCTTCATGGATAGATCTTAATGTCATTTTAATATTTTTCCTACTCAAATAAAATTTTAATTAAGGCTAAAGATATATTGCCTACGGTAAGCTAAACTGTTTAAAATTATTAACTGCTCGAATACTTGTTGCTATACTACAAGCTGCCATAAAAGAAAAGAAATTAAGTACTCGGGGGATTAACGCAATTTTGAAAGCTGGCCGTCCCCCCCCCCCCACCTACCCACCCACCCACCCTTCCTCCTCCTTTTAGATACGCCTAACTGAGCCATAACTATTTTTCTCCACTCAGCCAGACTCCAGCTTTGTGGCTTTTTTAATAACCTGGCTTTTCAAGTCCTTGCCCCTGAGAGCCTTTTCATTTCTGCCGCACTCCCTACAAGCAAATTTCTTCCAGTTGCTCAACAGTCTAATGCCTCCCTTTCTTCGTTGTTGAAGCATTTCATTGACTGGGAGGTGTTCTGTTACAGTGGAATCAATAGCTTAGGGCTTCCCAGCACACCGATTAGCTTGTCAGTCAGAGCCTGGGGGAGGTAGTGTAAATCCCAGAATACCAGGGGCCAGGAGTTTGAAAACGGAGGAATGTAAGCAGCCCCCGATGGTTGTCTACCACCTGTTGTTCTGTAACATGTGCAGAGTGTATTAACTTCTTTGCTGTTACATGCCTTAAAGGTCACCTGGCGATAGGAACCTTAAGCTTTTGGAATATTTTAACTCATTACAGGACTCAACTTTTACTGATTTGTTACCAGTCTCTAACAAAAGAGAATTTATTCTCTGAGAGCCTGAGTTTGACAACATGTTGGGGGGTTTGGATTATTTTTTCTCCCCAAAGTCAATTGCCTATTTGCTTCTTGATTTCACATTAATGGAAACCAGTTTCCACAGTTAATGGGAGTGAGCAGTGGGGTTTACTCCTTTTTCCCCCCAAATATGGATTTTAGGTGGTAGGAAGAGACATAAGGGAAAGGTGGCCTTTTCCTGGATTTGGAAGCAAAGATAAAGAAATGGTAAAAGGGAAGGAGGAAAAATGGCAAAGCTCCTGATGATACATATGTTCTTGGCCCTCAAACCTTAAAGGTGTGTGAGTATTTGAGCGACTAAGAGGATTAGATTATGAGTGACTATTAGGAGATGATTACAAAGTGATATGACTTTAATAAGAAAGAGTCTTTTCATTCCACAGTGAAAAGCTGTGAAATCGGCCACTTAAGGCACCCGATGATGCCTTCCAGCCAACCTCAGGAAATCTTTTTACAGATATTTATTATCCAAAGTCACGTCAGCCCAGACCACAAAAGGAAATTCTGTGCTTAGCGCATAAAGGCTCTATGGTCTGGGAAGGGTTTGCTTTCACCACGGTGAGTTTTCTCCAAAAACCTCTACAAACTTACCACAAACCACAATGTAAACCTGTACAGTGCAGATATGACTTGTTAACCCAACTCCACCAAATTAATTCACCCATATTTAAAGGGATTTCTGACTAATGATGCAAACAAAAGCCTAAAAGCCATGGGAACACCCTTTTGGATTCAGGTGCTGGCAAGGAAAATATTAATCTATTGACAAAAATACACACAAGAAAAACACTCCCTCTGGCCATGCTAGCTATAATAATTATTATAATATTAATAACCACAACAATGAAAAAGGTTACAAAAGATCTTGGGATTTAGAGGGGGAAAGGATTGTAGTGATCACCCAATCTAGGGCTTCTTAAGCTTTTTTTGCATCATGGACTCCTTTGATAATTTGGTGAAGCTGATGGATCCTTTCTTAGAATAATGTTCTTTAAAGTATAAAATAAGTGCTCGCTTCGGCAGCACATATACTAAAATTGGAACGATACAGAGAAGATTAGCATGGCCCCTGCGCAAGGATGACATGCAAATTCGTGAAGTATAAAATAAAATATATAGGATTACAAAAGACATCCAGTTATATTGAAATGAAGTAGTAAGGTATTTTCCATCTAAGTTCAAGGACCTATGACCTAGTAAAACCTCTTTTTATAGAAAAAGAAACTGAGGCTTTAGTTGACTTGCCTAAGGTCATACAATAAGTAGAAGAATGAATTCAGTATGCAATTCAGAAAAGAAAAGTAGCATATTAGTTATGTCTAGGGAGAAAAAGAGGCATACGAATTTAATTTTCAAATAAAAGAGGAATTTAAAGAGCCCTAATGATGAAGTTGGAAGACTTGTATTTGGAATACCTAGTTCTGATATATTGTCCCTGTGAACATTGACAAAATACAACCATTCCAAGCCACAGTTGCCTTGTCTGCAAAATGAGAGTGATAATGCTTTACTATTTTCTTCAGAGAGTAGTTGAATTCAATTCTACTTCAAGTCCATAAATGTTTAAGGGCCTCTTATGTGCTAGGCACTGTGCTAAGCTCTGAGGATACAAATTTTTAAAAGAAGGAAGGAAGGAGGGAGGAAGGAAAGGAAAGAAGGAAAGAAGGAAGGAAGGAAGGGAGGGAGGGAGGGAGGGAGGGAGGGTGGGTGGGTCCCTGCCCTGAAGGCCATTACAACACAGTAATGAGAAAAGAGAATACACAAAAGGAAACTAAAAGGTGGGGAAGCAGGAGATCACCAAGGAGTACCTACCTGTGGGAGGGCATGATGTTCTGTGGAGTCAAGACCAAGCTGAGCTGCTGATGGAAAAAAGGAGAGTTATCTGAGGGTTGTTGTGAAGAAAGTGCTTTGTAAATTATAAAATGCTATTTTAAAATTACTTATATTCCAGATCTACATCTAAATTCCAACCAAACTGGCCTTACTTGCTGGTCATCATATGTCACATTCCATCTCCCATATTCACACATTTGAATAGGGTAGTCCCTCATTCCTGGCTGTTCTTCCCTTCCTCTTTTTAGAATCTTCTTGCTCACTCCAAGGCTCTTCTCAAGTGCCTCTTCCTCCAAGAGGATTCTGAAGTTGTTAGTGCTCCTCACCTAAAATTTATGTGTACATATCTATACATACACTTATATAATATATATGCAAATGTGCATATATCTATACATGTATGCACACACACACATATATATGCGTATTTCTATATACATATATTTGAATATCTATATATAGTATTGTGAGAGAGTGAGTTTATTATATAAATATGTAAATATACATGATATATAAATTTATATGCAAGTGTAAATTTCTTTGTGTATGTATGTAAAATTAATCATATGTAAATTTAGTTGAGGAGCGTGTGTATATATATGTATATATTGTGTATTTACTTATTTGTGTAGTCTGTTTCATCTCAGTAGAATGTAAGTTCCTTGAGAGTAAGAACTGTTTTGCTTTTGCCCCATATTTCCAGTGCCTAGCAAAATGTCTGGAGGATAGTAGGTACTTAAAAAATGCTTGTTGAATCTAATTGAATGTAATTTGCTGCCTTGTTTCCCAACACTAATATGATGTGAACTTAGAGTTCTTTTTCCCCAGAGTGGTTTTGAATTTGCATTGATTCAACTACATTCTCCCACTGGTTTCATTTTGAGTGAAAGGATACATGTGACATGCATTCACATAAACATATGCACTCAGAAACTAATGACAAAATTCAATTAAAACAAAGGAAGAAAGATTTTTAGTCATTATGCAAGAATCTACCTATTTATACATCAATGTCTCTGTGAATATCCAATTGGGTCCTGCCCAAATTAAGAGAATTCTCTCGATGAATTTAAAGCCAAGATACTATATGCTTTGAGATACAGCTTCTAAGAATGATATCAAGTTAACTTCTTATTCCTATGGATATAAAAGGCCAAATACATACATATATACATACATATAGGTGATATATGTGAGTATATATGTTTATGTATCCTCTAATCAAGCACGTGCCATAATTAGGGCAAACAACTGTGACAATTAAACATATGAGAGATATAGTTTCTGTGTAATTAATTTTATTAATAGGCCAGCAGGCTATTAATACAGAGGTCTATTGGCTATCTCTCTCAGACCAAAAACCCCTAATGAAGGTGGGGTCCAAGTTTATATACCCCTCCAACTGTAGGATGTCTATCACATAGCAATCAAATCTAGTTGGTTAACAACAATCAAATCTAATTGGTTGGCATGATTGGAGGTGGTTTATATTAAAATGAAATGCAGGAATATGTAACTCAGGTCACTCAACTCTTGGTAATGACATCAGAGCAATACCCTTCACCCAAAATAGTTTCCATCTAGCTGTAGTTATACAGGGCAAATCTCATCAGTAAAGTCCTTCAGCTATCTAGAAAAAAGGATCTGTCTCCCCCCGAGGCTCCTTTGACCAGGATGAATTTTACTGTCAAGGAGATTCTAGACCTTGAAATGGGGGGAGGGGGGAGGGGGGAGGAGAAAGGACCAAGAAAGAAAGGTAGATCACTGCTACCCCCAAGATATAGATTAATAATTATTTCTCATACAACTATGTACAAACAAGATTGATAGGTAAATGGATACATACATACATATATGTATATATAAGTATGTGTGTGTGTATATACACATACATATTTATGAGATAAATCAGAAGTAATATTAGAGGGAAAACACTAGCATTAAGAGGGATCAAGAAAGGCTTCTTGTATGGGGGGGTTTTAGTGGAGACCTTTCCTTCAATGACTTTGAAAGTCAGATAAAGACCAAAAAAGAAAAAACAAACAAAAACCCAAAACCTAGATTTTTTTTTAAAATACTAATTTCAAGCCACTTTTGACTTGATATTTGAATCAATACTCATTCTCTTTCAAAATGAATTGGTGCTATCTTCTACATGTGGTTTTAAATATTCTAAAATGATTATATAAATGTGTTTGAGACTCAATTATTATTATTTTTTTTTTGCGGGGCAATGGGGGTTAAGTGACTTGCCCAGGGTCACACAGCTGGTAAGTGCCAAGTGTCTGAGGCCGGATTTGAACTCAGGTACTCCTGAATCCAGGGCCGGTGCTTTATCCACTGCACCACCTAGCTGCTCCCTGAGACTCAAATTTTAAAACAGGAACATCTTATCTTCAAAATTATATTTTCCTTATGGGTGGACTATAACAAATATATTCTATTTCAAAGGATCTGTAATTGCATTGATGTGAGTATTCTCTTCAGTGGATCATAACCTATCCATACTTGTTCATCTTGGGTGATTCTTATCAATGGCATCCCATAAATTTTCTAGTAGTGAACCTGTTGGAGGCTTTCCACATGGTTTTTTACTCTAGGTACTAATACAGTACTTTGCCTATACATCTATTAACATAAATGACCTGTCCAACTTCTCTTGCCATCATACATATGCTGTATGATACCTTTGATGCCACTACTTGCATACAAAGCATCACTAGCTTTAGACAATGGAAGGAAAGTGGTTTAATGAGAAAAAAATCTTTATAGCAATTTTTTCTTTGAAAAGTTTGGCATATATAATCTGTGTATATATGCATGTGTATAACATTAATAGCCATTAACCAAAAGATAAATGGTCAAACGATATGAACAAACAGTTCTCAAGTTCTGAGATAAGAGAAAATACCCCCCAAACTCCACTGTAGAAGTAGGAGGTCCACAGGTGTTGCAAAAGGAATGTGTGTTGATGGGCTAAATAGTGAGAACAAAGGAAAGAAAATAATAACATGGAAAATAGTTAAATATAATATAAAATATTTTTATTTATGTACACATACATTTTTCTTCCACTTTGCCAGACAAAAAAATATTTTCTTTGGGAAATATCAATATCAGCTTAACACTCAGTCATAGCTTAAAATTATAATAAGGAGGAGGAAGAGAAGTAGGAGGAGATGACACTGACAATACTGTCTTGAATTATTCAGTTTAGGGATTTTTTTCTTTTTCTATATGTTGTAACCCTTTAACCAGGATATAACTAGACCATTCTTAGTTTAATATCATGAAATCAACTAGTAGTCCAACTTTACCAAAACAGAATAACTCAAAAAAGATGATTCTCGCTGTAGTAATAATGAATGGGTATATTTTGCCATAAAATTTGACAGAAAATATAAAAATTGTTCAGGAAACACACTCATTTATGTATGCAATGTCATGGTGAAGGGAAAGAAACACAAGTACCAAACAACTACATGGTAGGAGCAGCTTAAGAAAACTAATGAAAACCTGTGGAACACAGGTTAGGAGTTAGGTAGGAGCAGCTTAAGAAAACTAACGAAAACACTGGAAGATTGCATCAGTAGCTACTTGGTAAATGTAATAGAAAGCTTGAATGCTAGATTATCCAATTAAAGACAGCAGTATAGAAACATATTGAATTCTAAGTAGAAAACAAAAATATATCAGAAATTCTAGATTCTTCTAATCAGCAAGTGAAAGAGATAAGTTGATATAAAAAATCAACACAGCACAAAAAACAAAATTAACAAATTCAACATTAATCAAAAATTTTACTATAGAGACCTAAGAAGTAAATAAATAATAGGAGAGAACTTCTGAAAAAGGAATTATAAATTTTCTGGTTGTCTATACAGTTGCAAGACATCCAACACAACAAAAGTGCAATTGGATCAAATGCAAAAGAGAAACTTTGCTCAACATTAATAGAATGAACAACAAAACTACTGTCTAGAGAAGTGAATGAAGCTCTAAATTCTCATTGAAACATAAAAATGGCAAAGCTTAATAAGATCCATCAATATCTCATAGGCTTCACATTGATATAGGAATTATTAATAAAGTATATTACTAGTTTGCTTTTAGACATAACCCTTATGGTACCTTTCATAACAAAAGGTATCACTTGACCACCAAGAGAACATCATTGTTGCTACCAAATATAGAACAATCATATGGTTATGTACTTTATATAAAACATTCATAGTTTATGGGACTGAGAACCAAGGAAAAAAATGTTACTTAAAGATAAAAATGGTACACCAAAAGTCTGAAGTGGTAAAAAGAGCAATCAATCATTGATTCAGTAATTTCTAAAGAAGCTGCCTGAAAGTTATGTAATATCTATACTAATTTTATTGAGTATTACAAAGTGTCTGACTCAGTTCTGCATTCATGACTTATTCATGGGCTGCAAATATATAGTAAGGACTGAAATAGAATTAGAATTTATTAGAGATATGTTGACAACATGACGAATATTCCCTATTTCAAAGATGACAAAGATGCAACATGGTCAAGAACAATTGACATAAAACGTGGCATGCTTCGAAGAGATGTCCATTTAGTTCTGCCTAGCCTTAAACTCATTATCATCTCTCCTAAATAGACCTGAGTATAGCTTCCAAATTAAAAAAGGAATCATATAAAAACATCTTTTTAATCACTTGATATATGACATCAAAGTATAAGACATGACTAAAAACACATTAAATACTTTATTCATTCTGTGAAATCCTTTTCCAATGATATCAATCTGTCATTTGGAGAAGATAAACATAAAATTATTGAAACACACCAAAGGAAAATAGAGACTAAAAGCTTCAAGATTCAATTAGGAGAGGGGCAGCTAGGTGGTGCAGTGGATAAAGCACCGGCCCTGCATTCAGGAGTACCTGAGTTCAAATGCGGCCTCAGACACTTGACACTTACTAGCTGTGTGACCCTGGTCAAGTCATTTAACCCTCATTGCCCCACCAAAAAAAAATATTTAATCAGGATGTCAATTTGTACAAACAGATGAATGTGATACTTACAAATACCTTGACCTCCTCAAAACAAGTTTCACTGAGCATAAAGTTATGAAGGAGAAAGCCATTACTGACTCAACATGTCAAGAAACCTCTTGATGAAATCATGAATCAAAGTTCAATGGGTAGAATACATTTAAAACGATGAACACATGCAATATAACTCTTACTGTATACTTTCAGAACTATAAAATATTATTTAATAACATTTAGCAAGTATCCTAAGAAAAACCCCTATGATACTAGCAAAACACAGCCTATCACCCCAAGACAGCTATAGTTGGATTAACATTTCCTCATCAACTAAGGAGGAAGAGATTGATAAATATTCTCAGGACACATGATAAACAGAACAGGTAGTAATTACTTCATTGAGCAACAGGAAAGCTTGACAATCAGCATATACCACTATGTTTGTTCAAAGTAACTGAAATCAGTTTGCCTCTGGATATAGCCTATGAATTAGTTAAGATCCATACATAGAATAAAAAGACCTTCTATGGATGATGGTTACATGAGCTTGATGAACAGAAAACACAAAGACCCCAGCTACTAAGAGGAAGACTCAATTTGACAAAAAACACTCGGAAAATTGGACAACAAGGAAGAAATTTATTTAGACCAACACCTCACATCTAATGTGAAGATAAAATACAAATGAATAGGGGAAGCTAGGTGGCACAGTGGATAAAGCACTGGCCCTGGATTCAGGAGTACCTGAGTTCAAATCTAGCCTCAGACACTTTACACTATGTGAACCTGGGCAAGTCACTTAACCCCAATTGCCTTACCAAAAAAAAAATAGTGATTTAAATACAAATGAATATGTGACCTAGATAAAAAAAATCACATAGCAAATTAGAAAATCATAGGAAAATAGTATCAGATCTAGAGACTGGAGAAAAGTTCATAACCAAACAAGGGATAGAGAGGATCACAAAAGGTAAAATGAATAATTTTGATTAAATAAACAAACAAATCCAATAAAGCTAAAATTAAAAGGATAACAACTGGGAAAACATCTTTGCAGCAATTTTTTTGATAACGGTTTCATTTCTAAAATATATATGTAACTAATTCAAATTTATAAGAAAAAGAGCCATTCACCTAATGGTAAATGGTCTAAGGACATGAATAAAACATTCCCAAGGGAAAAAAAAACCCAGGCTACATATAGTAATAGGGAAAAATGCTCTTAAACAATACTAATAAGAAAAATTCAATTTAAAGCAATGCTGAGGTTCCATCTTTAAAAAGGATAATGATAATTGCTGGCAAGGCTGTCAGAAAACAGGTATATTTGGAATGAATACAACTTTTCTAGACATCGATTTGGAATTAAACACAAGAAATTACAAAACAGTACATCAGCTTTGATTCAGCTATACCACTCTTAGGCCTATAACCAAAAGAGATCAAAGAAAAATAAAAGGTTCTTCATATACAAAATATTTAAAGCAATTATTTTTGTGGTGGAAAAAAACTAAAAGGGATGGATGTCCCATAACTGAGGAATAGCTGAATAAGTTATGGCATATCAACATAATGGAGTAGCATTGTGCTACAAGAAATGGGGAAATGGACAATTTCAGATGACTTAAAAAAGACATGGAAAGACTTATATGAACTGATATAGAGTGAAGTAAGTAAACCCAGGGCAATTTCTGTTATGACATCAATATTATAAAAAAGGATCTATTTTTGTAAACAGATGAAGAAGGAAATCAATAGCAATATAAACAGGATTAAAACTAGAACATCATCGATGACAAAATTATTCCCCAGATATAACACTGATCCATAAAAAGTTCAGAACAACATTTTTAATAGATGTTGCCATGCCAAATGTTCAATCTCTAATCTCCCCTCCTAGTCCCATTCCTGACTTCAAAAGTATGCCTCTGCTCCTGTCTCATCCCAGGACTTCCCTCAGTACCTGGGGTCTTTTCCTTCTGGAACATCTAAAAACCCCTTCAACCTTCTTAACTGAACTATCCTTCCAAAGGCCTGACCCTTCTCCTATTGGTCAGTTCATTCTGTTTCTGACTTCAGGATTTCAAAACTATGCTCCTGTACTAGGTATGATCACCTTCCCTCCTCATTCATCCCCCCAATCCTCAGATTCTCATCTCTTTTTATGTATTGTCTACTCTCCTCGGAATGTAAGCACTTTGAGGGCAGGGATTATATTTCCTGTTGCTTGTCTTCACATCGTCAGTGCTTTCACAATAAACACTTAATAAATGCTTGTCATCTCCCTCCCTCCCTTCCTTTCTTCTTTCCATGAAATAAAAAATAAGTTTTCAAAACACAGAGAGCCACATGGCAGAGAAAATCAAAACCATGTGGAAACAGGATAAAATATATATCATCCCATTGTTTTGTCTGTACTGGAGTTGTCCTGGAGATTGTCCATGAGCATAAAGAAGATGAGCTTATATCCCCAAACTTCTATTCAATTATAAAAAGCAGTTATTTTGCCCAACTGTGAATAGGATGCAGAAAATTAAATACAAATGAATTTTAGCAGGCCCATGACTTATCCCAAGACCATTTCTGACTTCCATGAAAAAGATGAGAAAGGGATAGTAAATCAACAAATAGTTTATAAGTACCAAGACACTAGGAATGGTGACATAATGATATAATCCTTGCCCTCAAGGAGAGTTGGTTCCATCAGTAACAAAAACAACAATCACAACAATTCAAAAATATCATGTGCCTTACAGTTCATAAAATACTTACTTTGTAATATCCCTGTAAGGAAGATAGTGTAATTAGTATCATTCTTACATTACATATAGGGAAAAAACAGATTCACAGATTGTTAAATGATTTGCTCAAAATCACAAAACTTGAATCTGGGTATTCTAATTCCAAATTATCATTTTCTTTTCCACAGGGCCACAGTTTATATTATTAGGGTTTTCCCCCTTGGCTATGCCATAGTCCCCTCAAACAGATTAGAAACTCCATGGAAGTGCAAAGGAGGAGGAGGAGGAAGAAAAATTTATTTTTTTTTACTTCTTAACATTTTATACTCTTTACACTTCTTTATATTTACATATAGATTTCTTTATATGCCCCCAGAATGCCTAATAAAGTGTGTTGCACAGAGTGAGTGCTCTTAATGAGTATTGATTGATTATCAATCTAAAGTTGGAGGACAGGTAAAATGCCACTTTTTAAAAAATTACAAAACATATTGATTAAGCTAAATTTAGAGTTTTATAAGCTAAATTTAAAGTAAATATTACCAAGATAAAATCTAAGATACACTTGTTTCGAGAAATTTCTGGTATAAAAAATGTTACAGCCATCTAAATATTTAAGCAATTCTTGTGACATTGATTAGACTATCATTTTACCTCCAACCTAGTAAAACTGCTTGACAGTACATTTAGCCAATGCAAAGAGAACCAAAGTCCTGGCAATTTCTGCAACTGAAAATATCACTACTTAAATAGAAACGTGTATTAATTTTGGCTAATATTTTAAATACTACCTTGTGATGATTTAAGGATAAATACTAGCATGTGAGGATTTCAAATTAAAGTCCAAATCTTACCTGTGATTATTAATGTAGACTTATTTATATTATGTAATATATCCTTATTATGTGCATTTTTTCTAAAATGTTAAAAAAGTTTGAGTGTTGTTCAACAGACTATTCTAATTTAATGAACTAATTAAACATCTTGAGAATGATTAAAACTAAATTTTAAATTTCATTTCATCCTTGTTGGCTTTCATGGCATAAGAACTTTAATTCATTTACACCATACATTTTTAATTAAAGAATTTTCCATATGCTCAAGCACACTGGTGACTGCATGATAGACAAATAAATGGTAAAGATAGATAGACAGACAGACTGATAGGTGAATAGATAGGCAGATAGATAGTTAGGTGGGTGTATAGATAAGTGGGTGGATGGATGGATGGATGGATGGATACATAGATCATTAAGTACTTACTATGTTTCATACACTATGATAAGCATTAGGTATACAAATATAAGCAAGTAAGACCATCTCTGTCCTCAAGGAGATCCTATTATAATAATAGAAGAAAGCTCATAACCAATGAGGGAGTGAGAGTATCCATGTAACAGCAATATCATGATGAAAAAATGGCTAGTAAGTGATGTGTCATCCTGGTTCTGTTTAAGACAAAGTGAAGGCTTACCTCTCAGGACCTGGGATCCCCAGGTACATAGCCTAAGGTTCCACTGGGAGTAAATAGCACCTGTTACCACCAATCAAAATGCCCCTGTAATTATGCCAGAGACTCTCAATTTTTACAATCAAATTTCTTTCCTATTTTAGTAGGTAGTCTTTGGAAGACGCTGCCAAATGAACTGAATTATCTGATATTTCATGTTCTAAAGCCTTTCAGAATTTCTAATGAAATTTCCCCTTCCCCTACATCCCAATAAAAGAGTGCTTCATGTAACTTTGTCAGCACTAGACTATAGTTCTATTGTGTAAGAAAGACCCTGCCCAAATGGAGCTGCCAGGAATCTCCCATGGCTGAAAGAGTTCAAAAGCAGGGACTCCCTAGCCCTTCCCTAAGAATACTATATAAAACTTTCTTGAGGAGAATTATGCTTAATATTAATTCTCTATCCTGAACAGTCAGAACACTTTTGTGAACCTTACGGGTCCTCAACAAATACTAGTTGAATGACAGGGTTAGAGAATGTAGAGACAATGACCTGTAACAACCATGGGAAGTACTTCATTTGTCAGTACTTCCTCTGTCTTCCCCCTATGCTAACATTCATGAACAAAGAGAGACAGAAATCAGGTATACATAATATGCATGAACCCACTAGTCACTTAATGTATCTAGTGTTGTCTAATTGATTTAGAAATGAGTTTTATCATATTAGTTGTGCATACACACATAATGTCAAATAGTGAACTGAGATGCTTAGGAAATAAAAAGATTGTACTTTGATTATTCAAACATTTTAAAACAAAATAGTTTGGAGTCTAAATGAATAATGTTTCAACTTTCAGTCAATCACATACCATATCTTTGGTGCCTTTGATGACAGTGTACCTGACTAATTAAACCCTAGGTCATTTCTGTAAAAATATTTTAACTGACTAGCTTGACCTTATGTAACTGGACTTATATGAAAAATTATAAGTATATGAAAAATTATAATTTGGGCCATAAATCCCTTCGTGGTCGCCATTAAAATCTGAGAAATATTTAACTAACTTGCTGGGGGCTAATCTGACTGGGGGGGGGGCTAATCTGGGGACTTTTGACTGGCTGGCTGTCTTACTGCTATTAATTTCCTAAGCCAATCTGTTAGGGCCTTTTAAAAATTTTCTCCACAGTGCTCCGCTCCCAAATTGATAAGCAAACGATTAAGAAGACTCTTAATTAAATAATCAAAGCAGGGTTTATTTAGGTGAATAAATTTAGAGTTAAATGTAGAAACAAGGATAACAAAAGTAAAATACAACCTGTCAGCCTTTAAACTTTCTGCCAACGAACTCGTTTGCCTCGCCTGCAACTTTCTTAGCGTCCTCTGCTCTCTGTACCAACGGACCTTCTTCTAGAGTTGTTCCCCTCACTGAAAAGCCCACCTGCTCCATACTCTTGCCAACCCCCCTGAAAAGCCTCTTACTGTCACAAACCCCTGTCTGTCATTCCTCTCTCACTTTCTCTATCACTGTCTTCTCCCCCCTTCTTCACTCCCTAACTCCCCAGTATATCTCTTCCTTCTCTCTCCTCAAACCTTGGGTTCCCTACACCCCCACACATACCAAGCTAATCTGCCAGCCACGCTAGGGCTGCAGCCTGTGTCCCATCCGTACCACACCCAGGGCTCGAGCCATCATTCTCTAAGGCCCACGGGCTTCTCCACTCAGCTGAAGCGGAGGGGGAAAGGAACTAGTCCCTCTTACACAGAAAAAAACCCAGAGGGCCTAAGGCTTTTTAATCTCAGCCCAAAGGCAGAGTCCCCAAATCACAATAAATTCCCACATTTCCATAAAGAAGAACAGTTCTCTACTACATTAGAACTCTACTGTTAAGACTACTTTTACCCTTTCTCTAATACTGCTCTGACAGAGTAAGTTGTCAATAAACAATTAGAGTGTAAATATCTAAAAGCAAGAGATGACCTGATATCCCTAAGACTGGAAATATGGGTCAAGATCAGGAGATGCATAACAGATGTGAAAAATGTTCTCTAGACTAGATGTCAGTAATTATATTTGACCTATTCTCAATATTTCATGATTATCATCATTAACAAAAATCTATTAAATTCTAGGTCTCAGAACAAAATTTTAAGCATCTAATATGTTCAAGGCACTATGCTAAATGTCGATAGTATAAAAAGATGAATGAGATATCATTTCTGTCCTAAAGGAACTGATAATCTTGCTGGAGAGACAGAATGTATGTATGTATACATACATGTATACACACACATACATACATACACTTGTATATAAACATAACATATAATATATATATATATATATACACACACACACACACACACAATATATTTTAAATCTGAAGAAAAAGAGCCCAAGTCATATGATCTACTGGCTTTTTACTATTCTGTATCCCTTTTCAGATGCCACTTCCATGATAAAAAGTAAAGGTAACTAATTAAAATTAAATTAAATACAAATTATTGTTAATTATCTAACTAAATATTGAATGTTTTAATTTAATATTATAGCCATCATTATATCAAGCATTAAAAATCTAGACTTTCTCACCTTATGTAACATTTTTCTTTATATTCTAAAAAAATGCTTGCAAAATACCAATTATCTACTTTTATTATTTTTAATGTGTGGTAGTCATTTATTTTCATAAGAGAAAAATTCTGTGAGGTCTGTGATGAATCTGAAGTTCATAATAAGCCTCATATTGGGTTTCTAACTTTTTCCCAACAACATTCATCCCCATACTACAATATTCCCCAATACTACTGGATATCAAGATAACCTATTTAACATCTGAATTTTCTTTTTAGCTAATTAGATAATTGAAGCCAAGAAACATTTGATGTACCTCTACTATGTGCAAGGCACTCTGCTAAGTGCTAGTAAAAAAAAAAAAGTAGGAAGACTCATGGAAAGAAAAGGAAGAGGAATGCAATCTTTGGAGAGGGTATAAGTACTATAGGAAGCCCAGAATTTGTTCTTTCCTGAAGAATGATGTGTTTAGTTCTGTTTGTTTAATTTTCAATCATTTTTAGCATTATAGTTTATGATCCTTGTAAACTGCTCATTTTCTAGGCAAAAGGCATTATTTATTTTTGCTTTAATCAATATTCCAAGACTATATTATTAATTTTTTTACATTCAAAGTATTTAATATTTAAAATCATTTTCAAATTTATGTGGGCATAATACAGTCCTAATGCTTTTGATAACAATTCATAATGGTGGAGGGAGGGAATAAAGTCCTTTGATAACACTGGTATAGGGAATTCTAAACAAGGAAACTCCTTTAACCAGTTCAGATTATAATATACTCTGCAGCTTAAGGAGAGGTTTGTCACATGACTTGCCTAGGGTCAAGAAAGAAGCTTCTATGTCTGAGAGCAAGGACTTGAAAGCATGTGTTCCTGACCTGAAGTACAACATGCTACCCAGTATACAACAGTGCCTCTTATATGACTTTGAGTCATACTGGAACATCATTTCATACATAAAAGTGTAGGAAATTTTATAATGGGTAAAACCTCGTACTTGACCATAGTATTTTGTTTGAGGCAATGATATCACCATATGGTACCATTTGTAGAAGAATGTACCTCCTTATTCTGACCATTATGTTATACCAGATAAACTCAGATAACTTAGGCTCTAACCAAGTGGTTTAGAGTAAGTGTAGAGCACTGTATGGGTATTATTGAGCTAAGTCCAATAACTAATATTACAGGTCCTTACTCATGCTATGAATTTTGCTTAAGTTTCTGTTTGTCAAGAAGTAACTTCTCTTGGCTCCTGCAATCCTCTCCCAGAACAAAGATAAGTAATTTACTACTCGTCATAGTCTGTTACCTCCCATGAGGCACCCTGCCTAAGACTGTCCTAGAAGATGTCATGATGGCAAAGCCTATATCTTTTCATCCAACTCTCCTCTGTAGGCATAAATTCCCAAGTGGTGTTGAGTCACTCTACTTGGCCAATGGGAGACCTGAGCACCACCCATGCATTTCCTTGGTTCTTTATCCATGGGCCCTGCCTTTCCTAGTAATCTGAAGCCTAAGGATTAAGATGATGATTCAGAACTGGTTGAGGTTGTATCCACTAGTAAAGGAGACAGCTGAAGGTCACTTGCTCTTGTTGATCCCTCCAATAAAATTCACTTCATTACATAACTCTAACTCTCTCAATGAGTCATTTCCTATACCTTTTAATTCAAACCAGGGCACTGATTATTGTTGTTGTTGTTTTTCCTTAAGGCTAAAAACAGGGAGCCATATTATACTCTACCATTAATACTCCTCTTAGGAGTATATTTTTCAATTATTATTTACTTTTGGTGCATCTATGTTTAATAGAATGTAGTATTCAATCAAAATATTAGATAACTGTTGAAAATGAAAAACTTTTGTTTCTTGCCAGATAATGATACTAAGAACTAATATTTATGTTGTGCTTTATAGTTTGCAAAGCACTTTATATACATTATCTCATTTGATTCTCACAACAACCTTGTGTACTTGGTAATTTTACAGATGAGAAAGCTGAAAAGTTTAACTGACCTGTCCATTATCATAAAACTAGAGCTTAAAGTAAGCTTGCACAAGAGACAGCTAGGTGGTACAATGGAAGGAGTACCAGGCCTGGAGTCAGGAAGACTTGAGTTCAAATCCAGCCTCAGACACTTACTAGTAGGATGACCTTGGGCAAGTCACTTCACCCTTGTTTTCCTCAGTCTCTGTAATCTGTAAAATGGGCTGAAGAAGAAAATTACAAACCGCCCCAGTATCATTGCCAAGAAAAGCCCAAATAGGGTCACAAAGATTCAGACATGACTGAAAGAAATGAACAACGAGATTTAACTAAGGTCTTCCTGATTACAAAACCAGAACTGTTTTCACTGCTAGTCAATTGTTTATATATATCATATGAGGAAAAAGTGAAATGTTTTATTATGTGCCTACTATGTAGTGAGCACTGTGCTAAGTACTTTACAAATAATACTTCATTTGATCCTCACAACAACCCTGGGAGTTAGGTATTATCATTATACCCATTTTATAGCTGAGAAAACTAAGGCAGACAGGTTATAATTTGCCCAGGATCACAGATCTAAGTATGGGAGGCAGGATTTGAACTAAGATCTCTCTGACTATAGTTCCAATACTTTATCAGCTGTTCCTCTTAGCTATATGAAATATATTTTGCATCTCTAATGAGTAACATAAACACAGAACCCACTCTTTTGATTATACCAAAGTGATTTCCCCCCCAAAAATTGGAATTCTCCCCCAATTTAGAATATTTATCGTAAGATTTATGTGGGAATCAATGTATTTATTTATATAATATTAAATACCTTTTCAAAGAAAATTTTGTAGTACTCAGTTTTGTGTACTCATTTGAGTTTGTAGCTAATTTGTTTCCAACAGTCAAAAATTTTCCTCTTTTTAAAATCACACTCATAAATTCATGAATAATCTCTTCTAATTGTTAAGAAATTTTACTGAGAAACTTGTATTTTTTGTTTCCAAAAAAAGGGCCCTATCTTCCTCTCTGCCTTGCAAATGAATTAATAGGTGGGAATCTTTCCTTTCTAAAACAGACCTTAATAACAGGCTAGGTTCTTTATGTTTTAATCTCTTTTTACTTTCGCCCCTCATAACAGTTGCCTATTAGTGGTTATGAAGAGCTATAGGCCTGCATTTCAGCCCAATGAAGCAGGGCTCTTTTCTTTCCTAGAAGTGGGTTTTCTCAAGAGCAACAGGCTAACGGGTAAAGTTCTCAACAGGCCTGGGCTTCCTTGCAACTGTTTGTGTGTATTTGAAATAAGCTCTCAACATGTTAGTAAGATGCCTTTAACCCAGATTACCACATCTCTCTTTCTATAGTGCTCTTTTTGGGCAGGGTGTTAAAGGTCAACCTCTCAGACTGGATAGCTATACTCAAACAATTACAAGACCCCAGTGTTTCAACAAAAGAGATCTTGGAACCAACAACAAAAGATTTTACACATCTGATTTATAAAAACCAATTAAGTAAAAGAAGGCATCATTTAAGATTATTTGATGAGAGAAGCAGCATTTTTAAATTCCAGATTTGTTATCAGCAACAAAAGAAACTCAATTAGACACTGAAAATCCAAAATAATACATAGGTTATTGACTAGGTTCTTAAAAATAGACTACACAATACTTTCATTTATACCGTCAAGGTCTAAAAAATGAAAAGATGTATATGTTGCGCAGTTGTAGAACAACAAGATGAGTAATCTGAGAATATAAATAATTGCTTTCCTAGAGACATCATTTAGAAGGAAAGCTATGGATGACCTTGGATTACCAATTACATATATCTGCTTTCACTGTTTAACTTGGAAAATTAAGATTGCTTAATGCAAAGAAGATCTCATTTTCTTTCTCTGAGTATCTTTTTAACCAAGGACATTTATTTGCTTAAATTTTCACTGTTCTTGAAAGACAGCTGTCAAGTGTAAGTCTATAGCCCAAAAATATATCATATTTGTGTGAGTTGGTATCAAAGATTTCAGTGTCAATGGTGATGGAGATATGGGAGGGCATAACTAACACAGGCAATTGAAGGGATTAGGGTCCACACCTTCAGAATTTGTGTTTACTTTGCTCACATCAATTAAAGGTATTAACATACTTTCCAAATGGATCCATGCTACTTTTTGTATGCTGGAGAAAATATTTTCATGAGGGACACTTCTTTGCTAACGACAGGAATCCTCAAGATTTACCCTTTATCAACACAAAAAAATAGCTCAGTTACTAGGAATCAAATGACCCTCCTCTAAAATATGGGATAACTTTTAGTATGATAGAATTTAGAGCTGTCAGAGACTTTAGTGATCACTGAGTCCAATTATCTCATTTCACAGATCAGAAAAATGAAGCCTAGAGAGATGAAACTGAATCCCATAGTCTTTCTCTTTCCCCACTCCCATCTGTCCTCCATGCATCTGTCAACATGATTTTCCTAAACAGCATGTCTGACCATGTCACTCTACCTATTCAGTAAACTTCAATGGCTCCCTATTACCTATAGGGTCAAATATAAATTCTTCTGGAATTTAATGGTCTTCACAACCTGGCACCTTCCTATCTTTTTTTTTTTTGGTGAGGCAATTGGGGTTAAGTGACTTGCCCAGGGTCACACAGCTAGTAAGTGTTAAGTGTCTGAGGTTATATTTGAACTCAGGTCCTCTTAATCCAGGGCCAGTGCTCTATCAACTGCACCACCTATCTGCCCCAACCTTCCTATCTTTTTTGACTTCTTACACACTACTCCTCTCCACAAACTCTGTCTGGTCATATTGACCTACTTCTTGTTCCTCACCCACTGTGCCCCTCCCTTTTCTATACATTTACACTGACTGTCCTCAATTTGCCTTCCCTATACATTTACACTGACTACCCAATGCTCTTCATCATCACCTCTGACTATTTAAAATGCTTAGTTTCTTTACAAGTCTCAGGTTACCACCTTCCACAGGAAAACTCTCCTAGTCATTTCTTCCCTCACCCTTCTCCCCAGTTGCTAGTGACTTTCCTTCTAAAGCCACCTTCCTTCTCTCTACACAGCTTGTCTATACCTATTTATTTACATGTCTCCCTATCAAAATGTAAGATCTTTGAAAACAGGGAGGGTTTTTACTTTCTTTTGCATCTCGAGAGTATAGAGTAGTGCCTAGAAGATATTAAGCACTAAATACATGCTTGTTGATAGCTTAATGATCAGTATGTGCCATACATGGTCTTCTGCCTCCAAGTTCAATGTTCCATCCATTATAAAACACTGCTGCTTCCTACTCTGAAGCAGCCATTTGCAAAGAAAAAAAATTTTAAATTAAAAAATAAGTGATTTGTAAGAATCATTAGGTAGAGTCAAGTCACAATTTTTTCACTTGGTAGAGATGTTATCAGGCTTAAACTACTGTAATGACAAAATCAGTACTTGAATAGTCTCACAGAGGTATAGCACACAGAGCAAGCATCCTAGAAGAAACCTTTTCTTATCATCAAAGAAACTCATTCTAAGAGTATGAAGTCTAAGAACTCCTAATAGCCTGAAGATTTAGAATATTATATGTAAAAGATCTTGATTTTTTATATCTTGAAACATAAAGAAAAAAGCAAAATCATATAATATTAAAAGGTAAAAATGACAAATTTACATTATATATACATTTTCCCAGATAAATGGATTTTAATAATGCAATGAGAGAGTGTTAATTAAGAATCAAGTAATACCAATAGTCCAAAACCCAGAATTGTGGAGAAGCAGGGAACCTTTTTGTACTTGTCTGCAGGACCTCATGTAAATCAAAGCATTTTATAATTTAATTTCAGAAAAAATTCAATTTTTAAAATGTATTATTATTTTGCTTTTTTTTAAAAAAAGCTGTTAATTGAAAGCCTATATACCTAAGTATAAATTGTTTTACACAGATGAATATTTTAACATGTTATATTTAATTCATAATTCACAAGGCACAAATTAGCATATTGTTGGTGCTTAATCCTTCTTTCCATCTTCCTTCCCTCCCTCCCTCCCTCCCTCCCTCCCTCCTTCCCTTCCTTCCTTCCTTCTCATTCCTGCCACCATATGCTTACTGAATGAATTTTAACCTATTTTCTGACCTATCCAAATAAGCATAGATGTAGTCAAGAGTCACACAGGCATCATTATAAGCATGATGGGTTGCTAACTATATCATGAGAGAGACAATCCATATCAAATAGGTCAATCAAACAATCAATAAACATTTAAGTTCCTACTATGTGCCAGGTTCATAGATTGCAGGTCAGTTTGAGAAACTGAGAGATCATCCTATGAAAGGCACCCAAGTAGTTTAGCACTCTTATACCAATAACTTATTGAATGCTTCCAGAAAGAGACCCAAGGTTTTGGGGTTTTTTCCCACTGAATAAACTGTTAAAAGGATTAGAAGAGTTATTGTAGAGAGAACTGGAAACCACATAACTTTATGGTAGGTGTTTTGCAACTTGATGCCATCTGTACAGAAATTCCAGCCAAAATGGCCTCTTCTGTCCCAGTAACGTGACGATGTGCCTGGTTGGGAAAGTGGGGATAATGGACTTGGCTGAAGATTCCTTGTGCAGGAAGATTAATGAATGCTATTTGTGTTGAGGAATCTCCACTTTTTAGACTGCAGCAGAAGACCTTCCCCCTGCCCCCTTTGAACATTTGGCTGCTGCCTGTCTTCCCTCAAATAAAAGCTTAAACATCTGTCTGCCAGCTAGGAAGGAGATAGAACCCTGTGTGTGTCACTGCTAAGCCATCTATAGGCATTGCTTTATACCAAATGCTTAACATGGGAATTTCCCCCCACAAAGATAGCAATAGTGAATAAAACCACAATATGCTTAAGGAGATCTTGCTCTATCTCCGTTCCATCTAATGCCCCAATAAGCTGTACTTTCCACCCTCTTTCCCTCCTTGATGATAAACTCTGATTATGTAATGAAGCACTCATTCCCCAGTTAATTTGACTACTAACTACTGATCCTAGGTTCCCCACTCCTCTCCCCGCTTTTTTTTCACCCCTTCTTCAAGTTTCAGGCAGGTTAGGTTACCTTTTGCTGCTCTTGAAGTTTGGAATTCATGGGTGATTTCTACCCTGGCCAACTTAAACTCCCATGGCGTGCTTTTTATGTGACTCTTTCATCCTGGAAGTTCATGAGAAAAATGGAAGCTGTGTGTGAGAGAGAGAGAAATATGTGCATTAGTCATTTTATTCAGTGCATACTATGTTGTCATCACTGTCAAACACAATAAGAGTGGGGCTAAAACACTTAACCACATATTGATCTGCCCCCACATAGTCCTATAGTGTACTTAGTGTAATAAAGCTTCCCTCCCCACACACACTTTTTTTTTCCCAGAGCTTTAATGCAGAGCAGTGCGTTTCCTGTAACTGTTTGTTTTGGAAACAGTTGAGGAAGCATCTGACCTCAAACTTGTCCATTGTTGAGCTATTGCCATATAATCCCCTGCATGAACTGCGGTCTGTATGAGAAATGTGAAGTTGAACTTGGGTGGCTTAGGTGTGTGTGAGTGCTTGGCCTCCCTGATTCACTTCTGGTAGAGGTGGGAAGGCATCCTGTTAAGGGAAAGAACAATGTGGGAAACTGTTCCAGAAATCTGCATTTGATTTGAGTTTTTTTAAGAAAATATAAAAAAGTAATAAGGGCTCTAGACCTTTCCTACATTCATACTAAAGTGTTAAATTATTTCATTCAAAAGAAAACTGTGATAAGAAGTTACCACTACTTATTTTAAATATGAGAACCATGAACTCAGAATAAGGTGGATACCTAAAGAAAAGCTAATCCAATACAGAAGCAATGTAGTCACAGCAGAATGAATGTTAGCCTTGGAGTCAAAGGATCTCAGGTTCTACCACTTACTCCTCTCTGTGTGACTTTGGGTAGATCATTGAACTTCTTGGGCCTCCTCTGTAAAATAAGGAGTTTAGCAATATGAGCTCTGAGGTAAGTATTTTTTAAAAGGAAAGTTATTTAATTTTTAATTTATGGAATAAAACAAGCATTCCCATAACATAGTGTGTGTATATATATATATATATATATATATATATTGGGGGGGTGAGGCAATTGGGGTTAAATGACTTATATATATATTTGGGGGGGGGTGAGGCAATTGGGGTTAAATGACTTGCCCAGGGTCACACTCCAGTAAGTGTCAAGTGTCTGAGGCCAGATTTGAACTCAGGTCCTTCTGACTCCAGGACTGATGCTCTATCTGCCATGCCACCTAGCTACCCCTATAGTATAATTTTTAAAAGATGACTTCTCATGAAACTGCAAATCTGTTATGTACAATTTGCTATTCTATATCTATATCTATCTATATCTATGAAACCATGTGTGAAATCATTCTATATATATATATACATATATATGAAATTCCATATATATGTATATATGAAATCATTCTATACCTATTTCTATTTATCACTTCTTTCTCTGGATGCAGAACGTGTCTTCCTTCATATGTCCTTTGTAGTTAATTTAAGTATTTATAATTATCAAAATGACCTATTCACTCAAAGTTGTTAATCTGAGATCACTTTCAACTCTAGATCTTTAATCCTATCATCCTGTGGAAAATTGCTTACCCAAATCATAAAATCTTTAAATGGCATCCCCCAAAAGTACCCAGTGAGAATCTGTATTGAATAGCTACACTAATGGGGAGATCACTAACTGACTGGTCAACCCAATTGTTAGGAAGTTCTTCTTTATATTGAATATATTAGCCAGTTACAAGTCTCCTTAGTTGTCCTTCGCAAATCAATATTTCTCCATCTCATTGGATGCCATGAAAGACTTTATGTAGCTTTGCTAAAAATCTAGAGACTAGATTTTAGAAATTCTAGACTCTACAGCCTAGGCTTAGCTCTACATTTCTTTGTTCTATCAGTTGGGTAACATCTTCATGTCTGACATGAGAACTTAGTGAATTTATGGTGCTTTGTAGTGTTTGCCCTTTCCAAGTACCCACCAAAAAAAAGACATGTTTAATGATCCCTTACAGAATTAGAGCAGCTATAATCCAACCAATTTAAACAAGTTGTTGACTGAAAAAAATGTGAAATATAAAAATATTGCTTCTGTTATAATTTCTTAGAAAAATTTAGGCAACACAAATAGTCAGCTCAACAAGGAAGCTAAAAAGTCCAGAAAACACCTCAGCTAACAAAAAAAATCTCCTCACCCAGCAAAAAGCTATATTATCTAGTCAAAAACACAGGGAAGATAGTGAGCAACTTTGCCTCATGAAATAGTTAAAAGCAATCAAGAAGAAAATAGACTCACAGAAAGTTTGGTGTAAAATCCAACTCATTGCGAGAACATTTATGAAGAGAACAGAAAATAGATGTGAAATGGAATAGATTTGTTAGGATTTTTACAGCAATTGGTTCTTATCGTCATCAATAGTGGAATATCACATTTTAACTATAGCACCTCCTAAACCAATGACCAATGAGGAGAAGTTGTAACAGTATTTCCCATAGGATGGAAGCTCCCTAAGAACAGGGGTTATTTTTTTAGCCTGTCTTTCAGCCCATCTCAAATGTTCTACACAGAACAGATGCTCAATTAATGGTGTTTTTTTTTTAATTCAAACAAAGACAACATGAGGAAGAATAGTTTGACATAACTAAGTACATATAAAGGAACTCTGTATTGGAGGCAATGTAATTTTGTTTTATTTTATTTTATTTTTGCGGGGCAATGAGGGTTAAGTGACTTGCTCAGGGTCACACAGCTAGTAATTATCAAGTGTCTGAGGCAAGATTTGAACTCAGGTCCTCCTGAATCCAGGGCCAGTGCTTTATCCACTGCACCACCTAGCTGTCCCCAGGATTGTAATTTTAAGGGCACTTGGGGACTGATTCTCAAGATACCTCAAGGAGGGAAATGTTTCAAAAGAATAGAAAAGATTATTACTGGTGTTCTTACAAAAAAAGACAATGAGAGTTCACCAATTATTTCAGTTCTGATACTTATTAGCTTGTATGACTTTATGGGAAAGTCATTTTACCTTTCTATGACTATTTCCTAACTTATAAAAATGGAAACATAATACTTATGCCACTTATCTCACAGGGCTATTGTGAGAAAAACATTTTAAAACCTAAAGTACAATATAAATGTATGTCTTCATTATGATTAATAACTCATTTATTTATGCAAAAAATTATTAAGTATCTACTTGTACAGAGCACTATATTAGTGTTATGAGAGATGTAAAGTTTAGATAAAATATAGTCCCAGACCTCATGGAGTTTTCAGTCTAAGAGGGGGATAAAATACACAGATAACTATAATTCACCTTGTTACATGGTAAGTGCATTAGAAGACTCTAAAACAAAGTGCTCTGTGAGGTACAGGGGAAAGGTCATTACTGACAAGGAGGTCCATGGAAGCCCTCACAGAAGAAGCCCCACTGGAGTGGGGTTTTAAAGGATAGGTAATAATTCAATAGGAAAAAGAAGGCGATGGAATATGTTCTAGGCATAGGGAACAGTCTGAACCAAAGCACTAAGGAGGTAAAATATAAGGATTGTTGGGGAGGGGAGGGGAGGGAAGCAGCAGATTCTGGGGAGTTAAGACATTAGGCAAATCCTTTAAGATGGGATGCCTCCAGATTGTGGAGTCTCTTTAATACTAGGTTGAACTTTACTCAGTTAATAAAAGAGAACCACCAAAAACTTTTTTCAGAAGACCAGATATAATCTTTTTGAGAAATGTTTCTTCATGTTTAAGGTATCCTTGATTAAAAAAAAACACAAAAAGAAAATAAGGATTTACAAGTCTTTTGTATAGTTTTACAGCTGTGATGGGGATCTGGTACATACATAGAGTACCTGAGGTGGTATCTTTCCACATGAAGAAGCTAGGGAGATTTCTTCCAGGATGCTAGTGATGATGGCTAAGAGAAGTGCTTTGGAGAGACTGTGGAGCATAAGTAAACATGCTGTAACCAGTTCTGGTCAGCTAACGATGAGGGTATTCTTTAATTGGCTATGGGGGCATTTTAAAAAGGCAGCCTCTTCTCTTTACCCTTTTCTCTTTTGTCTTATTTGTCCTTGGGGGATCTCAGTGGATCTTTTGTTTATAGCATCTGGTGAAATGCCATGATGTACATGTGCAAAAACATTTACAGCATTTGTGGTGGTAAAGAATTGGAAATCAAGGGAAGGCCCATAAATTGGGGGATGGATAAACAAGTTGTGGTATATGAATGTAATGGAATACTATTGTACTGTAAGAAATGATGAGCAGGAGTTCAGAGAAACCTGGAAGGATTTACATGAAGTGATGCTGACTGAGAGGAGCAGAAGCAGGAGAACATTGTACATAGTAACAGCAACATTGTGTGATGAACAATGAGGATAGACTTGTCTCGTGCAACAATCCAAAACAATTTCAAAGAACTCGTGATAGAAAATGTTCTCAATGTCCAGAAAAAAGAACTGAGGATTATGAATGCAGATTGAACCATACTATTTCTACTTTGGAGCTGGTTTTTTTCCTTCTTTTTGAGGTTTCTCCCTTGTGCTCTGATTCTTCTTTCACAAGATGACTAATGCAGAAATATATTTAATGTGATTGTACATATATAACCTATATCAGATTGCTTTCCATCTTGGGGAGGGGGGAGGGAAGGGAGGGTGGTCCTTGGCCTCTGTGTGTCTTATTTTCCATCCTAGATGAAGGGAAAGGTGCTCTTGAGACCTTATGATTTTGAATGGTCCATTAGATGCCATGGCACCCTGGTGGTCCAGAGTCTAGCCAGCTAACATGGACATTATTTTCATATAACATGACCTTGGGAACTCCAGCCAAGTAGCAGATGAGATGAGGACTTAACCAGGAGAGCTGCTGCCTTTAGACATGAACTTAGTGGGCCAGTGCTATGCAGGAACTGAGCTAAGTTTTGAACATACTCCCACCCTTCTACTAAGTGGTACAGTGGAGAATATGCTTCCCACAAGATATTGATGGGGAAAAAATATTTGTACATTTTTTCTTGCTGCCTCTGAAGTAAATGTCCCTTTGTTAAAGATAATTGATGTTGAGCACCTAAATGGAAATTGAGTGATAGTCATATTGGAGTTTGAGTTAATAGCAGTAGAAGAAAAGCAACCTTAAATCCCTCAGGGTACCACCGAACCCTAAAGGGAAGATGTAACTATTCTGGTTGTTGAATAGTGAGTCAGAATATGTTCCCTACACTGTAACACAACTAAGAGCTACTGAATATATAAAATTTCCATTCTTTCTATCCATGTATTTTTTCTCATAATTTATTTCACTAGGTAGAGTAGAATACAGACCTGAAAGCCTTACTGAGATTAGGTGTCTCCCACATATATGTCAAAATCAAAAAGACTACAAACATAGTTTTAGTTAACTATCTGCTGCATCGTGTCTTCAAGTAAGGTGTTAAACAGGGAAATGACATTTATTAAAAAATTTTTTACAAATATAATGAAATATATCCTATATGATGTCCAAAAAAGAATTTTCTATTGATAGCAAGTTTCCCCAAATGCTATGATTCCCAGATGTTTGTTGTTGTTCAGTGGTTTCAGTCATGCCTGATTCTTTGTGACGCCATTTGGGGGTTTCTTGGCAAAGATACTAGAGTGCTTTGCCATTTCTTTTTCCAACTCATTGTACAGATGAGGAACTGAGGCCAACAGATTTAATGACTTTCCCAGGGTCACACAGCTAGTAAGTGTCTTAATCCAGATTTGAACTCATAAAAATTGGTTTTCCTGATCCCTAGCACAGTGCTCTATCCATTGCACCATTTAACTGCCCCAAGATTCCCAGATAATGTAGTGTGAATTGCATAAAGCCTCAGAACAATATAAAAACCCCTCAGTATACCGTAGGATATTGGCCACTTACCCCAGTGTTTTGTTTGTTTTTTTGGTTTGATGCTGAACAATAGTACCTTCTATAACATCCAGGTGGACATCTGGCTTTTGCTTTAAAGTGGCAACCCATTGCCACCTAAGGAAACCATTTCCATTTTGGAAATCCAAAACACTGAAACATACATGAGTCTGACTATCCTCACTTTAAAATTAAAATGGATAAAAATGCATATTGTCCATACTATGACATGAAACTGAAGTTGCTATCTGTCATTGAATTAATCTATTTCTGTTCATATCTGAAGATACGAATACTGAAAAACTAAATTCACTACGTATTTATATAAAGAAGTAGAAGGATGCTTGGGTAGGTATATGTGGACTACAGTATTTTACCAATGATGAATGATTTGAATGAAAGAAATTGTACAAAAAGATATTAGATAGAAAGAAAAAAGGGAAAGGGGAAGAAGGAAGGGAAGGGAAAGAAGAGAAGGAAGAGAGGGAGGAACAAAGGAAGAAGGAAGGAAGGAAGGAAGGAAGGAAGGAAGGAAGGAAGGAAGGAAGGAAGGAAGGAAGGAAGGAAGGAAGGAAGGAAGGAAGGAAGGAAGGAAGGAAGGAAGATACATTTTTGTATGTTTGTGCTTGATAAAAGAGGTTCACTGGTAATTTGGAAAGAGATATTCAGAACAGGTTAGATGACTAGATTCAAAGGGTAATTTTTATGGCTCATGGTCCATCAGCCAGTTGGCATTTATTAAGTTCCTACTCTGTATCAGACACTGTGCTAGGGCTGACAGTTTGTATTCAGTAGGCTATCCTAGGGCTCTGTATTTGATGTGCTACTTAATATTTTTTATCAATGATATGGATAAAGGGATAGATGGCATGATCATCACATAGGCAGAAGATGCAAAGCAGGAAGGACAGCTAAAATGTTGGCATGGTAGAGTCAGGATCCAAAAATATCTTCATGGACAGGAATGTGAGTCAACAGTAAAAACCATTCTTAACTCACAGTCAGTACAAAAACAGACACAGGGATGAATGTGTTCCCCAGGCAATAGTTTGCCAATCCTTAGGCTAGTGTTGAGCTGAATATAATAAGATGAAATTCACTAGGGATAAATGTTAAGATGTGGACTTGGGTACAAAAAGTAAATCTATAAATATAAGATGAAAGAGGCATAGATAGACAATTTATTATGAAAAAGATCTGGGGGAAAGGGGGACTGCAAGCTTCATGTGAGTCAGCAGTGTGATGTGGCAGTTAAAAAGTTAATATCATATTGGGCTGCAGTAGAAAGGACTTCTTTGTAAGAATAGGACAATATAACCACCTAGACTTGAGTCAGGTCAGTTCCCTGGTAGCATATGCCTGATATTAAAATGAAATGACATACTTGTTCCTCACTCAAGAGTTAATAAAAAGGGCTTTATTTAGTCACAGCATAAAAGGAATATTCAACCAGGATACAGAACACAGCTCTGCTAGTCATACCTCACCTTATCTCCATAAGGATGGAAAAGCATCTGGTCAACAGGGCTATGTATGGTGACTTTCCTTGGGATATCCATTAACCCTGAAGAACCCCTTCTCCACATAGGCAGGCCTTTTCATGTCCTTCGCTGATGCCAAGGCAATATGGCCTGAAGCTACCAAGAAGATAGAGCCACAAGTGGCTTGATCTTTAAACCTTGGGACTAGTCAAGTCTTTGGGACAATCCCCTGAGATTTTAGAAAAAGAATTAACCTAACTTACATGGCAGAATGCAAATCTTCCTGGCTCTGTGGTCAGCTCCTTACCCTCTTATACCACAATGCTTCTCATATCCAGAGGTTTTTAATTAAATGATCTTGTTCACATTTATATAAGATCTCATTGCTCAATGAAAACAAGCTGATGATTAAAAAATAAAAAAATAAATAAATCTTTTTCCAAATTCAGAGGGAAAAATCAAATTATATGTAATGGAATTACTCAAAAACAACAACAAAAAGAAAAACCTTGCTCCAGAAAGATTTATAGGTAAATTCTATCAAATTTTTAAATAATAGAAATGCTATGCAACTTATTCTCAAAAATCCAGAAGGAAGACTTTACCAAACTCCTTTTACAAGACAAACATATTCTCAATAGCTAAACTAGAAAAGGATTAAAACAAAGAAATAAAAATGAATACTGATTTTAAAATGTTAAATAAAATTCTACCACAAACTGCAGAAATAGATTAAAAAAGGTCAATATCATCAAGTTGGATTTATACCATTTGCTCTGCTCCTTTACCCAGTATACCCCAGGCACTGTCATCTGAAGCACCCTTTTAACATCCATATGCCCTACAAATGAATTCTCAAATATGGTATCTTCCTCAATTAGTGTATGAATTACCTAACAGTAGAGACTCTATTTTTCTATTTGTATCTCCAATGCTTAGCACAGAATTTATCTTTTCAGCTATTATAGTTCCACAAAGTACAAAGTGGAGATCAAGACTCTGGGATCTAAGAGAAGTATCCCCAAAGACAGCATTAAAAATCAAAATTGGTCACTAAGATCTGTGCTGCCAAAGTAGAACATATCAGGGGTCCAAAGGATGCCATTGTATTTGGTGACTTCCTGCTTAGCTACCCCAGATGGAATTCAGGTTGCCTGAGGGTTGGTGGAAATGAGGCAATATCTCCCTTTCCTCTGCAATTCTGTTGAGATCATTCAGTCTTTTAATTAGTCATAGCCTTGCCTATAGGAGGTCCTTTAAGATATAGCCTCAATCTTTTTGGTCTTGGCAAATCTTTTCTGCATGTAGTTCATTTAATAATGTCAGAGCTAGGTAGGTGTGATATGCATATACTTGTGAGTAAAAGTGGAAGCAAGGACACATTAATGTGAGATGTTATTTTAATTCCAAGGACAGAGAGTAGACAGTATATTCTGACTGAGCAGATCCCAAAGGTGGAAAGAATTTATTGATTATTCCACGTGACATAGTGCTTTTTTCCATCACTCTGAAACTTTGAACTGTGCTATTAATACTGCCAAAGCTATCACACAGCTAGTAAATGCTGAATCTAGATCTTGAACCCAGATCCTTCAGTTCTAAATACAATTGTCTTGATATTATTAAAGGAGATGGAATCCATTTTCCCCCTTTGAAACAGCACCATTGATTTGTCTCGTTTTTCTTTACAAAGAAGTGAAGTAGCTTTTAGCCAAATTATGAAGTAAATGAAATGTTTACCCTTTTTATCACCCTGATCCACCATCCAATTTTGGCTTCATTACCATTAACTTTTCCCCTCAAGGAAAATAGTGACCGTATGCTATGCAGGTTGCTCCTCTATAGTACTCTATCAGTCAATGCCCTCCCATCAGTAATCTGTGACTCCAACTTTTCTAAATTCGCCATCAAAATGTACTTGCCCCATGTTTTCAAAGACCACATCTTAACTTTTATAGATGAGAAAATGAAGGTCCAGAGAAGTGATTAACCCACTACAACAGAGGTAAAAATGATAATAATAACAATATTTATATAATGCATTTTATATATGTTCTCCATATGGCTTACTTAGCTAAGTACTATGCTAAGTGTCTTATCACTGTTATCTTCTTTGAGCCTCACAACAAACCTTGAAAAGTAGGTGCTATTATAATTTCCATTTTACAGATGAGGAAACTGAGGCAAACAGAGGTTAAGTGAATTACACTGGGTCACACGGCTAGTAAATCTATGAGACCAGATTTGAACTCTGGTCTTCCACACTCCAAGCCCATCACCCTATTCACTGTACTATAAATCTAAGGCCAATGAATCTAAATTTAGTGTTCTTTCTTCATATTTTCTTATAAAATTGCTGGGGCAGGTAGGTAGCACAGTGGGTAGAGCACTGGCCCTGGAGTCAGGAAGACTTGAGTTCAAATTTGGTCTCAGACACTTGACACTTAGTAGTGGTATGACCCTGGGCAAGTCACTTAACCCCAATAATCTCACCAAAAAAAGTAATAATAATAATAACAAACAAACGAATGAATGAATGAATGAATTAAAATTCCATGCATGTCTTTGTAAAAATTGTTTCCATTTGTTTTTATTCTGTCCACTTATATTTACATGTGTGTGTTTTGTCTTCCCCAATAGAATGTAAGCCCCTCGAGAAAAGAAGCTATTTCATTTTTGTCTTTTCTTTTTCAAAAACCTAGCATGTCACATAGTAGCTTCTTACTAGATACTAACTGATTGATTGTCTTCTACTAATCTGCCTTGCCTCTCCATTTTCCAGAATAACTTCTATTTCAAGAAAAGAAGGTAAAACTTTAATGAGGTTTGACAAATGAGGTTTTATCAGACCAAGTATCTAGTTTTGTTTTGTTTTGTTTTTTTGGGGGGGGGGGGGTCAAGAAAATCTGGTCTTGTTTTTCATCAGGCTTTGGGAAAATCTGATAAACTAAATTAAGTTACAGAGGTAATGATTGATAATTGGCTACTCATGGGTTAAATGCCACCACTTCCAGGTGAATATAATAGCTCATATTTGTATAGTACCTTCAATTTTTCAAAGCACTGTCTATATACCCACCCCCTTCCCTATGGCAGTGAAGTCTTATTATCCTCTTTTATAGGTGAGAAAATAGAAACACAGATAAGTTAAATGATTTGCCCAGAACCACAAAGTATCAGAGCTGGGAATAAATCCTGAGCCTCCTGGCCCCAAGAAGCGCTATGTCCACTAGAGCATACCCCCTCCATAGAGGCAATCAAAAAACAAACGTCAAAGCCTTAGAAATCACTATTTGTAAAGCCTAATGTGGATGCCCCCACTGATTAGTTTCAGGATCATGAAGAGGTGCACCATTTACCTTTGCTAAAGTTCGCTATAAAACAGGAAAGTCTCTATCTAACTTAAGATCTACTAGAAAGCTGGTTTCTAACTCCCGATCACGCCATTGACTTGCTATGTGAATTTAGGAAAAGTGTTGTGCTTTCTGTGGGGCTGAGCATCCTCATCTGAAAATGACAGTAGAAAATGCTTCCTATGTTCCCAAAGTCTATGCTCCCTGGTACAGATGATAAAAACGTCCAACATCCTGAAGGTGGGCTGCGAAATGAGAAATCGTCTGTGTGTGTGTAAAATGTATATGCCTACGCATGTCCCAGGAAGAGCATAGTAAGCCCCTCCTACCTTTTATTCCTCTTTAACAAGGAGTAAACTTTTTAAAAGTATGTTCATTCAACTTGCCCCAGTCTTTTGTACCCTATGATATGACTTTTTTATGGAAAACTGATTCAAGTTCCTCCCCAGTGCTATCAGTTAACATTTATTAAATGCCTGCTATTATCAGACCCTCTGCTAGGATGCAATTCACAAATTTCAGCTTGCCCTTGTTGTTCCCGTTGTTCAGTAACTCAATTGTGGTCGACTCTTTGTGACCCCATTTGGGGTTTTCTTAGCCAAGAGACTAATGTGGTTTTTCATTTCCTTCTCCAGCTTATTTTACAGATGAGGACACTGAGGCAGACTGGGTTAAATGGCTTACCCAAGGTCATACAGCTATTAAGTGTCTGAGGGCAGATTTGAACTCAGGAAGATGAGTCTCCAGACCTAGCACGCTATTCACTGTGTCACTCAACAGGCACTAAATCTATAAGGGGGTATTTCATTCCTGATGAAATTCACACATTACAGCTAGCCCTTGGCCTTGGCCACTAACAGAGAGCTGAGTGAGGAAGGGAGGGGGGAAAGGGAAAGGTCTACATACAGACATGGAACTCACTTCTCTAGAGTAAGGCGTACTTGTCCAATGGCCTCTCCAGAAGAGAAAATTGCACCAGATAAAGAATAAGGGACCAGCACCCTGATACACACATACACACACACACACACACACATACACACACACACACACACACACACACACACACACAGGAGGCCATCATATCCACTGGGTTCCCTAGTAGAGGAGTTGTTGCCCACTAGGGACATGAAGGTGAAGAAAGGTCAGCACAGTGGGTAATTACAATGTGAAAGAAAAATCTGGACCAGACCCTTCTGTAATACTGTGTCAGGTCATGAGAGAAGGTAGCAGTGACAAGAGGGGAGGAATGCTGAGGAATATACTAACCCCACCCAGGACAGAACTGAAAGTCAAGAGGAATAGGGCCTCCTTGGGAAGGTTAAGGTCAATTGGGAAAGGAAGACTAAATTAAGCTGTAGCAAAATATGGTGGCTAGAGGACTAAACTAAGAGTCAGAGGATCATAGATTTAGAGGAGGAAGGAAACTTAGAGGCCAGCCTGTCTTCATGAGGTTACATGATTTGCCCAGAGTCACAGACCTAGTAAGTATCTGAGGCAAGACTGGAATCATGGTCATCATCCTGGATTACCGACCTCACAAGATTCTTAGGATCAAACAAGGCAATAGGTAAAGGGCTATGTAATCTGGCCATAGAAAGTGAGTTATTTTTATTATTGTTGTTTTCATTATTAATGCATTTGGGTACAAGTCCTTTGTATTATCTTTTGGGTAAAAGAAATTCCTACAGTTGACTCTTTTTTTAATAGCCTTTGGGCTCACTTGGGAGTTAAGAACCCTTTTCCTTTTTTTTTTTTTTAAGAGACATACACATCCAGAGAGAGAGAGAGAGAGAGAGAGAGACATAGACATATAAACCAAATTAAGATATTCCCAGGGAAAATTCCACATGGTGGCACATGCTAAAGAGAATCATGAGGGGCCCTCAAAATAAAGCCAGTAGTGTGACCCTACAGCTTACCAGAGCCAGGAGATATAGTTGAATGAGTGAATGAATGAAATTATAGAAAAGATAAAATTTACCTTTAATACCCTACTCTATGCCATGTTCTTTCTTCCCCCTTATTTAAGTATTCCCATTCATTAATTTATCTGTCCATTATCTCATTTTGTCAGAGTCCAAGTCATCAATTAGCTAATCGTATAAATTAATCAGTGTTGGTTAAAAAAAGGGAGGGTGGCTGAGCACAGGAAACAACTGAGCATTTTACCTACAGCCTTATTGAAAGAGTATGTCATTAGCTAAGTTTATGGGAATGCTATGAATTTCAGGTCATGTGGGAAAAGACCACCATGTTATGTGGATAGTAAAGATATTTGGGGGTGGGTGGCAACAACTTTTTAAAGTAACAATATTTTACCACATCCCTCAAATCAAGTACCACCACTTTATTTGAAGGAATGTACTGCCAGAGGACTAGGCATGAGTGAGAAAATATGACTATATTCTGACTCTATCTCCCTTTTCCCTCTACATCATGGATCCAAAGTAGTGACCTGGTGTCAGATTGAGAACCATTCTACTCCTGAAAAAGAGAAGTGAATTTCCATCTTACCTAAAGAAGGTCTTCCAAAGGCTCATAAGTAAACCTGCTTTTTCATCCACAGAATATAGAATACATTATTTTACATCAAGAACAAAGTCCCAAATGGGAAAGGGAGCTAAAAATTCAAAAATCTAAATTGTATATAGGAACCATAATTATTCTTAATAGTTTGTCATCCCCTTACTCCCCTAGAGCTAGCTGCCTTTCCTTCTCTCCACTGACTTCACATATTACCAAAATCAGATAAATGCATGCTCCATTTAATCTCATTAAAGCAAAATCCATTCAACTATCTCATAGTTAAGTACACCATCTCAGTTCTCAAACACCGGTTTTGCTCAGAGATATAGAACTCAGTGCTTATTCCGGGACACTGAAATCAACATCAAATTTCCTTTTAAAAACAACTGTTTTAGGGACATGTACTTCTGATTCGAAAGAAAAAATGAATCATCTAACCAGAGGCAGGATAGTAGGTTAGACTGGGCATAAAGAAGACCTGGGTTCAAGTCTCCCCTCTGTCTTTGTCACCTATGTAAATCATTTAATCTCTCACAGCCCTAGGCAACTTTCTAAGATTATTGCAAAACAGTTTCTGATCCTCAGTGTTAAAGAAAGTTTCTTCAACAGGAGTCCCCTAGACCAATAAAATCAGAAGGGTAGGGTCCTTTTCTCTGACAAAATTAAATGATGACAAATACAGAAATACTACAGGCAAAGAATCATCTCAGACCGATAATCCAAGAATAATCTAGTACAAAGAATGATTATACCTTAACATCATCTATGTCTTTCCTTCACTTATTTTTATTTCGAATGTCTATTCTTAGACATAAGGTCAAAATCATTTCTATGAAGCCTTCGCCAGGCCAGGAAGTCTTCTTTACCTTTCATGAAGCCAAAAGCTCTCAATGGTCCAAGGATGATGGGCTAAATGTTAGATAGCTATTTATGATTATGTTGACAATTGATGATAATGATTATTTATGTGACATTTAAGGTTTGCAAAGACATATATATGTTTGTGTGTATGTATATGTATATGTATGTATGTACATATGCCTGTATGTGTGTATGTTATCTCATTTGAGCCTCACAATAACCTCGTGATATAGGTAGGTAATAGAGAAATAGAGATGGATGGATGGACAGATAGAGACTGACAGGCAGATAGAGATTAAGAGGATAACTGTAAAGTCTGGCAAATGGATTCCAAAGGAAAAAAGCAAAGGTAAAATTATAGGATGGGTGAGCCTTACTACACCACAATTTATATAAAAAGACTGTAGGAATTTAAGTTGACTAACAAAAGCTAAGGGATAAAGAGTGAAATATTTGGAGTCACAAAAACATGAGTTCAAAAAGTCGCAATCCACAATTGTGTGTGACCCTGAGCAAGCTACTTATCCTCCCTCAGTCTCAGTTTCCATATCTGTAAAATTGGATAGTAATAGTAATCTCACATGGTTGTTGTGAAGATAAAATTAGATGACATATAAATGCTAGCTGTTATGATCATTATTACAAACAAAACAAAAAATAATCCAATGGTGTAATATGGAAATGGTGGCAAAAATTTCATGCAATCTTAAACTGCATTTATATAAATACAGTGCCAAAGAAGTTAATAGTCCCACTGCATGTGGCACTAGACAGACTATATCTGCAGTATGCTATTTAGTTATGAATGTGAAACTACAAAGATGGAAATGGACAAACCAGAAGGTGTCCAAGAATTGAGAAGAGATTCAAAGTAATATCATGAGTCAACTAGGCAGCAAATATTTATTAATTGCTTACCATGTGCCAGTACATGTAAGTGTAAGAACACTTGAAAAAAGAAAGGCGCAAGGTTGTGAAGGGCTCTAAATGCTAAAAAGAGCATTTTATAACTGACCTTGGAGATAACAGGAAAGCAACTGAGTTTATTGAGAAAGAGGTAACAAAGCCATATCTGTGTATTAGAACAATCACTTTGACAGATGAATGGAGGATGAACTGAAATAAGGAAAGAAGGCAGGGAGACCAACCAGAAGGCAATAGTCCAGGCATCAGGTGAGCACTATGGTGCTGGCTATGTGATTAGACACAAGGGGATCTATATGAGTTGTGAAAAAAGAAATGGCAAGATTTAGCAATAAATTGGATATATGGAATGAATGTGAGAGGAGTCAAGGATAATTTCAAAGTTGCAAACCTGGGTGACTACAACAAGGATGATGTCATCGGCAGTAATAGTTAAGTTTACAAGAAAGAGAGATTGGGGGTGGGTAAAAAGATAATTAGTCGGCTTGGGACATGTTACCTGTGAGGTGTCAATGGGACATTCAGGTCGGATGTACAAAAGTCAGCTGGTGGGGCAGTGGATAGAGCACCAGCCCTGGATTCAGGAGGACCTGAGTTCAAATCTTGACACATACTAGCTGTGTGACCCTGGGCAAGTCACTTAACCCCAATTGCCTCACCAAAAAAAAAAAAAAACCCAGCAAAAGTCAGCTGGTGATGTGAGACTGATCAGGAGAGTAGAGTTGGATTTGTAGATCTGATAATGATCTGAATAAAAATGATGAAACCCGTTGGAGCTGATGAGATCCATGAGCAAGATATGATAGAGAGAGAAGAGGAGAAAGTCCAGGACAGTCTTGGAGGACATCCACTGTTAGTGGTTGTGGTCTAGACCAAAATGCAGGAAAAGAGATGGAGAAAGAATTTTCATACATGAAGTAGGAGAACCAGAAGAGGACAGTGCCATGAAAACCTAGAGAGTAGAGTATTGAGGAGGAGAAAGAGATCAACAATGCCAAAGGTTTCAGAGAGGTTAAAAAGAATGAGGATTGAGAAAAGCGCATTAGATTTGGCAATTAAGAAATCATTAGTGATAGAGTAGTTTCAGGAAAAGATGAAGTTAAAAACCAATTTTCATAAGATTGGGATTTAAGTGGTAGGAGAGGAAATGAGGGCACCAATTGTAGATGGCTTGCTCAAGGAATTTAGCCAGGGAAAGGAACAGATGATAGTTAACAGAGATGGAATAGAGATAAAATGAAGGGTTTTTGTTTTTTTAAGTTGAGAAAAACATTGATGTGTTAGTAGGCATCAGGGAAAGTTTTAGTGGATAATGAGAGAAGTATAGAAAAAGATTAGGAATGGAGAAGTAGAAAATCTTCTAGGGAAGACAGAATGTAATGAGATCAAAGATGAACATAAAGGGGTTTGCCTTAGCAAAAAAGAAGGGCTACCTCTTCATGAGAGACAGATGAAATAGTGGAAGAAGACACTGGAAGGATGTGAAAGAAAAGGGAAGAAGATTGAGTACTTACAAGAATGCCCTCATTTTTTTTCAGCAAGATATGAAGTATGGTCCTCAGCTGAGAGGGTGAGGGGTAGGGGTGTTATGGGATGTGTGAGGAGAGATAGAAAGTTCTGGACAGTTGCTTTGGTAAGTGGAATGGTGAATAAATTAAGAAGGTGTAAAAGGATTGCCTTGCTACTGTGAAAGCCCATTTGAGACTATATAACAAATTTCTCACAGATCCAGGCAGTATGGGCTCATGATTTTCTCCAGCTCTCTATAGCAATCCATGAATATCAGTGAAGGTGAAGGTGAAGAACAGTGGAGTAAACCAAGATTGGGGTTTGGCAAAGCATGATAAACGATAAGACAAAGAAGCAAGGGATTCAAAGATAGGATAATAAAGAGTTGAACTGATTCACCAAGCCTTTGAAATTGATAAGTAAGGCAAGTAGAGCCAATGAGGGGTGATGACCTTGAAAAGAACTAAAGGGTGAAGGGGCTGAAAATCAAAGTGAAGATGAAGAACAAGGGAAAGACCTTAGGTCTCTATCAAGTATCTTTTCTAACAAACCGAAACAGCTTTTACATGGGAAATCATCAATAATAGGCAGTTAGTGAAAACTTGCAAGCAAAATAAATCAAAGACACTAAGTTATGCAACCATTTTTGGCACCTACATACCTAAACCTAGACCATAAGACTGGCCTAACTAGACATTTCTCAGGGTCATTAGTCTACTCTCCATTTAGCTCCCCTCTACAACCCAATCTAACAGGAGCATGACATTGTTCAAAATCATAGCATGGGTGTTAAAGGTCAGTACTGGAGATAATACTCATTCCATTTGTGGTACCATCAAATCTTGGAGGTGTACATACCTCAGCAAATTCCTTTAGACATACACCTCTCAACATAGGCCCGTTTTGGGGGCAGCTAGATGGCACAGTGGATAAAGTACCAGCCCTGGATTCAGGAGGACCTGAGTTCAAATCCGGCCTCAGACACTTGACACTTAACTAGCTGTGTGACCCTGGGCAAGTCACTTAACCCTCATTGCCCTGCAAAAACAAAACAAAACAAAACAAACAACAACAACAAAAAAAAACATAGGCCCATTTTCAGAGCAGCAAACAGCAAACATTAGCCGTGATACATAGGCCTGACATAATCTAAGCCCCACCATCTATTTTTACTTCTTTCCTTTTCATTTCCCACCATTCATGAGGTTTTTTCCCCTCCATTGCCTTTTCCATTAATGCTATATAGACAAATTAATCAATGAGCATGAATATAAGTCAAGGAATCTCGTGATCTTGAAAATAAAATCACAACTGAAGGACAATGATGTAAAGACACAAGATGGGTTTAAATAATCTTCAAGATACTACCAATGATCATATGCTTACAAGAAAAGCAGTAAATATATTATCAAGCATGTGTATCAAGAGAAAAGGAGATAGACTGGTCATGTAGTAATAACTAGATATAATACCAACCATCTTAGATGGGGCATTGGAACCCCTGTGATATTAAAAGAAGGCCTCCAGTCTATTATGTAGATCATTTGAAGGAAAAACATCCTTTAGGATGAGATAGTATAAAGATTATGCTTTCTGAATTTGTGGAAAGAATATCCACAAAGATAAGGGATCCACCAAGACACTCGACAGTAAAAGAGTTGGAAGTGTATGTTTTAACTCAGCTATTTACATCTGCACAACAATTCAGTTTTCAAAATGTAACCTAGTAAAGATGGAATTTGAAGCCTTCCCAACCACGTAAAAGATTTTCTATCCCAATGTTTAAACCAAAGGGCAGAGTTTCTGCCCCATTGGAGTTTTAAATCATGGGAGACAGAGAAAGGGGGAGAGAGTGGGCATCGAAGCAGCTAGGGGATGGAATTAGAAGTTGTTGTATTGCTATGGCAACTGGTCTCCAAGGACCTCTGGTAGTGTGTGTGTCCGGTCTAAAGGGTAAGAGTGGCAAGGTGATCACAAAGGGATGGCTGTACTCCCTCCCTCCTCTGCTCTATGATTTCTACATCTATTAGAGGATACTGTCTCTTATGAATTACAGAAAAGTGGAGAAAAACTTTTCAGTTCCTCTCAACTTTCTTTCCCCATGCTTCTGTGTGCTAAATGGTGCTTTATAAGATTATTTCTGATATTACTTTAAGCTATTAATTTGCTTTTTTCAACAGTAATTTAAAAGTCAGATATAGCTAGGTAAAGATAAGATATATTTTGATTACTTTCGAAGTTGTGTATATCTTTAATTATGTATGGAGATGGCAATAGACAGATACCAGTGGCTAGGTTTAATGCATAGAATATAAACAGGTCTGATTCTGATCACTGGACAAATTATATGGGATTTCAGGTATGATGATTTTTATAATTGATACTTTTAAGAATTCCAAAAGAGCAGAGGAATGGAGTCATATGGAATTGAGGACAATTTCTCCTAGACTAACAACCACAAGCCCTTTCTCTTTTTGCAGCCAGGATGAGTCACTTTTAAAAATTAATTTTATCTTTTTAATATTTTTCTATGGAAATTAAGCTTCCCCCCCAAAAAAGAAACCCCACAATTATTTCCATATACATAGAATACAAAAAGAGAATTATATGGAAACTATGAATTTCCAGTCATACCTCTGGATTATTTTTTAAAAGCATATAAAAATTACATTTATTACTTTGAATATTGTCCTGTTTATATTTCCTTCTGAAATGCCTGCTATTCCTTTCTTTGCTTTTAAAAAATACCTTAATGGTTCTTTAAAAAAAAAAAACATCACTGTTACAAAACTTTTCTTTCCTCTGACCTTCTCACTCCATTTATGAGAAATAGGCTAGGTCACTTTAAATGTTGGCACTTTAAGAAAAAGTGTCCAGCCTCTGAAAGTAGAGGTGGGTAGTGGGTAGAGAGGGCAGAGACCAAAGGGAAGGTTAAATTTCTGAGCCAGTCTAGTGACAAGAGATAGGAGTTGATATGGGAATGGGATAACTCAGAAGAAGTTTTCTCCTTGAGAAGCAAAACTAAAGGACACACCTAAGAAGTAAGGGAAGATAATTCCATTAGGCATGGCTACTACTTGAGTGGTGCCCGGGGAGGAAGATAATTCCAGAAGTCAGGACTACCACCACTCATTCAAGCTTTTCCCACCGCACCCCCAAAAGGAACTTTCCATCATCAAGTGGTAACCCCATCTATCCTCTATAAAAGCTTTGGCCTCCATTCAGTTCTGGGAGGAGAATGTTTCTAAGCCATCTCCTTACCTTGAGGCAAAGTCTTCCACTTCCTTCTTGGTCACTTTCTCTAGCACCCTATAAAGGACTATTTTCATTCTAATTGGATTGTGTGTGAAAGTGTAATTCTTTACAGAGGAATACCTAAGGACCTCCTACCACCAATTTCCCCCATGACATATTTCTGGAGCCCAATGTTGGGAACGGGAAATTCCTCTTTTCTCTCACCACAAAACCTTGAGGTGAGAACTCCTTTCATTTATTCTCTCTCTCTTGCCTGACTCTCATCCCTTGTTGGTGCTTGCGTAGGGGTAGAGGTGGGGGTCCACTTTTCCACACAATGAGCTTCTGGATCTCCCTCCCTTTCAAAAAGTTCAGCTTAATGTCCAAACCACATTCAGACCTTCCCTTAGGGCAGAGAGAGAATATTCCAAGGGATTCACCTTTGGGTGCACTCTGAACAATCATGCTAAATTTGACCTTACAAACTTGAAGGAAAGAAAAAAAAAAACAATTGGACTCCTTCAGCAGTAGAGAAAGCCCTCATGACCTTAAGCCAGATCAGTCACTACCACATCAAAGTGTGTTGAGTTTGTTAGTGTCTGGACAGAAAGTTTTTGCTTACAGTTGATCAGACTCTGACTGCAGGATGTCTCTCTCTTAATCTGTAAATTAACCCTTCCAATCTTACAAGGTAAATTGCTACAAGGCCACAAGAAGGATGAGTATAATGGATTCTTTTTTAATTTCCAAAATGGTTTACAGGGTACCAGAAATATGTCACCAGGGAAATAGGTAGTGGGGCTCCTTAGGTATTCCTCTGTATAGATTTGCACTAATTAGACTGTATATGAGTTATCCCGGGCCCATATCAGGTATGGTCTTGGAAAATGAGTTCTACCTCTTTTCCTTTGGTGGTTGGAGGGGCAGGAAAAAAGGGAGGAGGCCATCCTTAGCCAAACTGCCCATAATAGCATCACCTATTGTTATACAAATATTTAAAAACATTTCCTCTCTAAAGAGAAGAAGCATGGCATAATGGAGAGGGGACTGCTCTCAAAGTCAAGAAGCCTCAGAACAGAAGCAGCAGAGGTGGCAGCAGCAACACAGCCAAGATGTGTGACTTCATGGAGGATTAGTTGGCAGAGTTCAAGGAGGCCTTCCAGCTGTTTGACTGATGGAAAGATCTTATACAGCCCGTGTGGGGACATGATGAGGGCTTTGGGCCAGAACCCCACCAGTGCTGAGGTGCTCAAGGTCTTAGGGAATCCCAAGAGTAGTAGGTCTCCACCGGTCTCGGGCGACCATAGATCAGCGTCTTGAAGAACCACAGGCCACAGTGTGGCTGTGCAGTCCGATACGGGAGCCGCAGCTCCTGAGTGATTTATAACCGGTAACTGCCGCATCCCGTGTTGTATCTACCCCATGAGGAGTAGCTGGAGTGTCTTCTCCAGGATGCTGGCCTGGGCGGATCAACATGGAAAACAAGCTGTTGCCCATGCAGCAGGTTTTCCTTCTCTGCGACATTGGTGGATCCAAAGAAAAGGCAGAGCCAATATAGTTTAGCACCAGTGCCCTGCAGGAGTTGCCAGGGGGATGTGAAGTCCAACATCCAACTGCCTAAGGGACTCTGACTCCTGGTTTTTCCTTGGGGTTAACTCCCGAAGCCTTTCCCATGTATGGGTATAGCTGCAAGACAGCAGAGTTTTAAAATCAGGGTTTCCTTCCCCTAGGCTGATTGCCTGCCAAGGCTAAAGAGCCCCACCTGATGGAAGGGACTGGTTTTAAGGCGCCAAGAGTAATGACATGAATGGGAAGGTGCTGGATTTTGAACACTTTCTGCCAATGCTGCAGACGGTAGCAAAGAGTAAGGACCAGGGCACATATGAAGAATATGTAGAGGGGCTTCAGGTGATTGATAAGGAAGGGAACGGCACAGTCATGGGGACTGAAATATGGCACATCTCATCATGCTGGGTGAGAAGATGATAGAGGAAGAAGTGGAAGTGTTGGTGGCAGGGCATAAGGACAGCAAAGGTTGTATTATCTATGAAGAGCTAGTCAGGTTGGTGCTGAATGGATGAGAACAAAAGTCCCCTTTCCACAAAGAATCCCCTAACCTTTTCAGTGTGAAAATGACCCTCTCACCCCTGAAGCAGCTAACTACATTGTCAGGGTTGCCAACATCCTTCCTTCCAATCCCCACCACATGTCCTCTTTGGCCTACCTGCTCTCTGCTTTCCCTAAATAAACTTGCTAACTTCTCCTAACAAAACAACAACAAAAAACAAACAAACAAATAAATAGGATCAAGTTCCACCTCTGATTCATACTAGCTGTGTGAACCCAAGAAAGTTAATTAAACTCTCAATGCTTTAGGCAAAGAAATCCTTGAGACTATAAAATGTAAGGAGGATACAGAATTGCACTGGTAGTGGCATCTCCTTATCCAGGAGCTCTCTTTACCAGTGAAATCACAGCTTCAGTCTTATCCCCTATTCCTATTTATCTAATATCTGTCATATTCCAAAACTTAAGGATACACGTTGGGGGACTTTCTGGTATTAATCTATATCACATGTGTGCACAGAACTTTATAATTATTTGAAAGGCAGTTATTTATAAAACCTGAAGTAGAAGATGCATAGTACATGTGTTTCTATGCTGGAAAAGTAAGGTATATTCAGGGATGTACTGGAGACAGCTCATACTTGCAGCCAAGAGCTGATTGTTAAATTTTCAGTGAGAGCACTTATACCTTGGAAAATAGCAAACAGTACAAAGTAGGTCTTAATTTATTGCTTCATTGATTTGCTAGAATTAAAGTGATGGTTAAAATGTTAATGATATAAATTAAACTTAAAATGGTTCCTCTCTACATTTCCCCTTCCCCCCTTCCCCACTTCATCCCCATCCCCAGAGCCAGTTGTTAAATTTTACCAGTATACTACTGGGCTTATTTAAAAAAAAATAAAGAAAATAGTATCTTTGATACATATAGTGTGATGTAGTGAAAAGAGTATTCCAGTAGGAGTCTGAAGCCTTGTGCTCTGGGCCCTGCTCTGTCGCTCGCTATTTGTGTGATCCCAAGTAAAATACTTAACCTCTATAAACTTCTATTTGCTCACTTGTAAAGTAAGAAAATGAGGCTAGATTTGTCTCTCTCTAAAGTTAATTCTAGCTATAAAATTCTGAGACTGTCCCATGGTAAATTATGTTGCTAAAAAATAATAATAAAGCAATTTCCAAATTTCATTGGGCTTAATCTAATGGCAAGAGAGATTCCACTAATCTACTGGGCCTATTCAGTTGGTTGCAAGTAAAAAAGAAAAAAAATGCCTTTAATTAAATAGATAATTAAGTCTATTTGATTAGAAGTTTCAAGATTTTTCAAGTATGCTGTTTTCTACTTAAGCAACTCTATTCTTTCCCTATGGCTGTCTCCCAAAGTCTGACCTCCTGGCTAAGGAATTGTTAGGAGGGCCAAAGTCCCACAGCAAAGTAGTTTCCAAGTCATTTCTCCACTGCCTACATATCACCGCCTTTTTCATATCAAAGGGGGCTTCCAGCTGAGTTTGTTTACACTATTAAGTTTCTTCAAATGCAAAGCCAGCAGAATTTTTCCAGGTGTTAAAATTCCTGAGGGGAGAGGGGAAATGTCTAGCCCTATATTTGGAACAATACAGGCACATACAATTGTACAAACACAAAGAATTCCAGCTGCTATAAGACCATCACCTCTGGAAACCTGTGTTATGGTGATGAAGGAGCAAAAGACCATGAGCCTCCCGGTTGCTAGTCAATGTTATGTCCAAATCAGCCTAAGTTTCTTGTTAGAGTAACATTTGAAGTAGGCCCTGTCTATAAACTCAATCTGTAAGGTGATACGGACATGAACACTTCTGCAGAGTGAGTACAATACCAATAGCATTTTTTTTCTCACATGGTAAGGTCAAAAGGCTTTTTCTAGGGCATGGGTCATCCCAACTCCTTTCCCGGAGTATTATTTAAATTATAAGGGAAAGAGATTCTAGGAAGAGATAAAGGTTAAAGCCAGAGCAAAAGCATCTGCTTTTCTGGAGACCAGGTGAAGAGATCTGGCAAGGTCACACATTCAGTCACCAGGTGGTGTATTTAATTTAAAAGGAGTGTTAACCTTGTTTATACAAAATAACACCAATATGCAGAGAAGCAGTAAATCCATTGTCGTTAAACAGCAGGGAGGCTGCTTTCTGCTGGCAGCCTGCCCACCAGCAACATGAACTCAGCTGGCACCAACTAAACAGATACATACAGGCCTAAGCCTGGGCCTGGTAATCCTGCCAGCCTCCAAAGAGAATGTTTGTGGGATGCCCTTTCTACCCTCCAGTTGACTCTTTGCATTCTTGTCAAATATATTTAGAACAAGAGGTGTCCACTTAAAGGGAAACATTTGTTAATCACTTAAATGCAGGAGTCTGGCAGATCTCCAAGTTTACATTTATAAATATGTAGTATCAGTTTTCAGCTAAACAAGAAACTTCTGATAAAAGTTTTCTTTCTCTTGTGCCCCTTCACCCTGCCATCATTCCCTGAAATTGACCTATCACGGGTGTCCCTAGGAAATTATGAACAACTATCCTAGTGGGTTTCTCCAGTAGGGATTTGTTATCTGCTTCTCTCTGAGCATGAGGCAGATAAATAAATGATGCATGATAGAAAGTGGGTAATGTTTCTTTAAGTAATGAACAGATTAAAGTTAAATTCCTGTTGACCAAGGCACTTGTGTTGACATCTCCCTTGTTTACCCTCAGCTGTCCCCAGTTAATGACACTTTGATGACTTGAGAGAGGTTGCCCTTTGGTGGGGGGGAAGGGAGGGAAGGGAATGAGAAGATAAGAGTCATTCTAGTTAAAGATTGTCTTTAAAAGCCCAGTTATCCAATCTAACCCTAAAAACCTCACCGCTTTAATTTCAGACCATGAGTGGGACTGTTCTGAAGAGGTAAATACTGGGTGGCAATTTTTCTTTCTTTTTTTTCCTCTTCAAATTTGAATTGATTCAAATTGTCTTGTTTCAACCTTCCAGAAAGATGACGAATTTTCCAGTAGTGGCCCTGCTATCCTCCACCGCTATGAAGGAAAAAAAAAAAAAGAAAGAAAGAAAGTCTGTGTACATCTGGCCCTTAAACATTTCCACCCCTCATGACACAACCCAGCACATAATTGGCTGCTGATGGTTGAACGAGGGCAAGGTGAGAAGGTCAGTAATAGTTTCCATTGAGATGCCCTCTTCTTTGAAAAAATAAACCAAACAAAAATGTTAGTAACTTTTAAGTGACTTGGTTGCTAGAAATCCACCTTCTTTAAGGAAATGATGTCCTTTACACCTTGAGAAGAACGTATTTATCATGAGGATGGATCACATATCCAAATCCCTTTGACATCTCTGAGAATTTCAGTACAATAAAATCAGCCTTTTAAGTTTCCACTTTACTTAATTTTCCCCCCTAATTCTTTTATTAAATGTAAAAATAGTTGTTTCAACTAACTTTCCATTTTAGGAAAAATGAGGGAGATTTTTGAGATCTTTTTTGTTTTTTTAAATTTCATCCTTGCAATTTTAACCAGCAAACAGCAGCTGTCTATTCTCAATGTAAAGCTGAGAAGAAACAGAAAGAGTTTACTTGGCTAAGGGCCTGGCCTAGTAGATTCTTCAGACTTTCCTCAAGATCTACCTCATTGCTGATTATTTCATGCACACATTTCATTTAAAGATCAACAGACTTGGAATCCCATAATCCTTTTCATGCTCCAACCAGTCAAAGAGACATAACTCCAAATAAAGCAAAAGACAAGGCAAAAAAAAAAGACATATATGTATATATACATATACACACACACATATACACACATATATGTGTGTATATGTGTGTGTGTATATATACATATATATATACACACACACACACATATTCCTTACTTTGCAAGTGCAGAGGTCATTTACCTAATTTTTTTACCCCTCCATGCCTCAATTGCTATACTGGTAGTACATGAGTATACTAACTCCTTATCTAATTCAAAAGATTTTGTAAGGCCAAGTAGGAAAACTTACATGGAATATTCTAAGCTTCTCAGAAGACGTTACAAGTATTCATTATATAGTTTCAGCAGGAAAATATTTTAGCATGTTTACATACAGTGAATCAATCTGATATTTTTAGGTTCTGTTTAGAGTTCCCATGAAGTAATGAAGTGTTCTGTTTGTATTTCCAAACTGTAGCATAATAATTAAATAATTTATACATGCAAAAATTCATCTAAGGTTTTTATATTTATTTCTTCAATACAATTAAAATTTAGTATTTCATACCTTACATGGTATTTCTTTAAATGGAAATTTTACTATCATTAAATTTTAAATCGCCCCAAATCCATGTATTTTTAAAAAATATGAAATTATTTTCATTTTAAAAAACAGTTCTTTATATAGAAATGTAAACTATTGTTTTTATCACTAAGGGCTATTTCATTAGTACAGCGCATACAATAAGTATATTTACATTAAATATAAGTATTTTAAATGAGTATTAGAGGGATTAAATAATGCTTAGTACATTTCATTAGAATCTTTTCTAAGTAACGAACAATATGATTTCTCTTCTTCAAGTATGTGTTTAAGAGAGTTTGCTCCAAATTTCTGATGCCTCTTATACTCAACAGTTCATTAAAGATTTTGCTGAAGTATTCATTGTGGATAGAAATAGGAATAACACCAAGTCAGTCAAGATTTTTCTGCCCTGAGCATAGCATTATGGGGTGAAACAAAAGAAATAGAAACACACTGCCTGCCCTCAAGGAGTTCACATTCTAGTCGAGAACACAGAATGCACATATGCGGATGTGTATATATACATACATGTAAAACAAATGAAGATTCACTTAAAGAACACCTAAATAAGTGCAGATTAATATGAATTAAACAATGTACAATAATGCTAAAGAAATGACAAATGAACAAAGTCAAATGCAAGTCTCCTTGAAGACACACGTTTTGGGCCATGTTTTGATTGAAAAGACAACGTTCCAGCACCTCTCTCCAGTGCTTTGATTGATTAGTAGGCACTTACTACATTTCTGTTGAATTGAGCTGCATTGAATTAGGCATTTTGAACCCAAGGAATTCATAAGAAAGATACAATTAGGCAATGTTGTGCTTATTTTTTCTCTTTCAATAGAAGTCATGCAAACAGTCAGACCCTGTGAGCACTGTGACATGAGCAGGTAGGGGGAGGAGATGGGGAAGACACTGGCCTCTGGAATCAGAACACCTTGATTTAGACTGCACTTTTGAAGTTACCTGAGTGATTTCAGGCAAGTTGTTTTACTTCCTTGGACTTCAGATTTGCCATCTTATATCCCTTCCTGCTCTAGATCTAAGATGTTTTCACACAATAAATTATGAAAAGAATGAATGATATAATCAGACACACACCTCAGAGACCCTTCAGCCCTACCCCTGCCTAGAGACAGACAGGCGAGACAATAGATAGAACACTAGATCTGGAGTCAGGAAGACATGAATTCAAATCCAACCTCACACATTTACTGTGTGACCCATGGCAAGTCAATTAACTTTGGTCTCTCTCAGTTTCCTCAACTGTAAAATGGGTCTAAAAAAAGCATGTAAGGGGCAGGTAGGTGGCAAAGTGGATAAAGCACTGGCCCTGAATTCAAGAGGACCTCAGTTCAAATCCGGCCTCAGACACTTGCAACTTACTAGTTGTGTGACTCTGGGCAAGTCACTCAACCCTCATTGCCCTGCAAAAAAAGCCCCAAAACCCAGCACTTACTTTTCAAGGTTGTCTTGAGGATCAGATGAGATGATATTTGTAAAGTGCTTAGCACATTGCCTGGCACATAGTAGGAACTTAATAAATTCTTTGTTCTCTTCCTTCCCTTCTCTTCCCCCTGAAGAGGGATCTCTTCTTCCCTTCTCCAAAATTTGGTCCAGTCTCCACAAGTAGACTTCCAGAAAGGAGAAACTACCATCTTCCAAGGCAACCCATTCCATTTTTGTATAACTTATAGGAAATTTTTCCTTACATTCCACACTTACCTCTCTGCAGCTTCCAAACATTGAATCTCAACCTGCCTACTGGGTCCAAGCAGAATATATTTTATCACTCTTCCACATATCAGCCCTTCAAATATTTGAAGACTATTAAGCTATCTATAACATCTCTCTTAGATCTTTTCATTCCCAGACTAAGTACCCTTGCAAGTTGGGATAAGTTATACAATATGCAGATATTATGACTGAAAACATAATGTCCAAAACAAGAAAGAAGCATTAGTGAATTAATGAGTTAGAGATCAATTTGACTCAATGATCACTTGTGAAGCACCTACTACCATGCTAGGTAGTACAGTTCTGTTAACAGTTTTAGGTTAAAAATAATCACTTTCAATAAGGTTCTATGTTTTGATTATGTGCCAATGGATAAAAATGTCACTGGACCCTTCATTGAAATTCTAATGTACTTGTAGAAATTCAAACACATTATATTTTACTGACAAGCACTAATGAAGGCAGAAGACTTTAGAACCAGAGGAATGATTAGAGTTGACAGCAGAAGTGCAAAGCAGTGCCTAATTAATGAATTTGCTAACTTCTCTCCTCTGCTCTGGCCTTCTCACTGGACTCTAGTGGTGACCTGAATGCATTATTGTACTTCCTGTAGAAATAGCTTGAGTGTAAGTTTAGGATTTTTACCTCTACTACATCATCACTGATGAAGTCTTGAAAGCAAAGAGTGATGAAGTTCCTACCTCTTTCCTGGCAATAGTAGAGTTATGCTGGGAGCTTGAGAGAGAGAAAAAAAGAAAATGATATATTAGGCAATTCTTACAGAGAGATGAAACTAGCAGACCTGTACAAAGTTCAGGTATATGAATTCAAACAGCATTTCAAAGATGGCTTGGAGGTTAAAATGGTTTGTCAGCCTGACATTAACAGCTCTATATTCGTTTGCTTTAAATGATCATTTTCATTATAACCATGTTGATCTGGGCTAAAAATGTGTCAGTCCAAAAAAATCTGCAGACCAACTTTCTATATCAACAATCTCCTCCATTAATCATGGAAAAAACATTGGTTCTGGAGTTAAAGAACCTGGGTTCAACTCTTACCTTTGATACTTAGCTAGATCTATATAACCTTGGGCATGTCACTTACCCTCCTGGGCCTCAGTTTCCTCATTTCTAAAATGAGGAGTCTAGACTAGATTTGAGATTTCTTCCAAACCTAGATCTATGATCTATGATTTCTATCTTTTCTTGAAGTTAAGATCCTTATCATATGCTTTCAACTAAATTTATTTATAAACTTGAATGACAATAAAATGGTAAAAGAATAATAAGTTCTTGATTTTCTTTTTAAGGGTTGTGCCTCATTTCTGGCTCAAGTTTCTATGATCATAAAATAAGCTCCTTCTCAAGTCAGTTTTTTGTCTTTTCAATACCAGGTATCCCATCATATCTGTCTAATTAACCAAGTTAGAAGGATTACCCAAAAAACTAAAATTGTCATGAATATGGTTTCTTAGAGTTTTTTCATAATTAAATATTTTTCACTTTTTAATTTATGACTAAGCCCAGGCTTAGTCGAAAACTTTTTTAGTATTTCCACAATATAATTATCTATGAAATGGCAAATATTCTCTCAAGGTAAACTATGAGATCTGCCTTTTAATAATTATTACTGGGGCAGCTAGGTGGCACAGTGGATAAAGCACTGGCCCTGGATTCAGGAGGACCTGAGTTCAAATCTGGACTCAGACACTTGACACTTACTAGCTATGTGACCCTGGGCAAGTCACTTAACCCCCATTGCTGGCAAAAAAATAATAATTATTATCATTATTATTACAACTCATTTTTAATTATCATTTTTAGTAAACAGGAAATTGTGAGAAAATAGTTATTTTCTTATCACAGACATCTCATATCAACCATTTAAATGATTGTATTGTGGTTTATTGTTGCATTTATATTTATGTTTTCAATGGGAATAAATCATAATTTTAAAAATCAGAATACTTGGAACTTGTACCAGATTTAGAGAAATATGTCCTTGAAAACATTCTCTATAAACCCATTTCCTGTAAACAAATTAATCCCAGGCATTTCTTAAAGCTATTACGCAAGTAAACTTTTTTTTGAAAAAGAGGTTACATAGGTTTAAGAAAATGTTCCTGATCTGAAAAAAACGTTTTGGACTAAAGAGGTTATTTTAGGACATGGGGCCATCGTACCTATAATATCAACCTAACAGATACTTTAAAACATTTGTGAGTACCTCAAACTAAGACCCTCTCCACTTACCTTTCACTCAACTCTCCACTCAACTTCACCTCAACTTGACAAATAAAACCAGAAGGTGACAACTTTACATCATTAAAAATGACCAAACTTCTGATCAACAGTCATTGAGTTGTACAACACTATACTTGGTATAATGGGGCAATAAAAATGAATAAAGTACTTAGAATAGTTGTCATGCAACTTAAGGAACCTAGGATAGAAGAGACCCTGTGGGAACATGAATTACAGCACATTAGATCTATTTGAACCCTAGTTAAATAAAAACTAAGACTCTTGCAGTGTCTGTTGCTTATTCATCATATGTTTTATTTTTTCAGTGAAGGGAGTCAAATAATTATTTGCTATTCTCACCTCTTTTTAGGAAGTAGACTTATGGAAGAAAGTGATCTTGACCCCAAGGTTGGCCCTGGGTAAAATGAGAAAGAAGAAGAACTATGATTTCAATGTCACCATCCTAATTATGCTTTTCATCTTTTGCTCCCCTTCTAGCTACTGCCACTATTGCTAACTCCAACCCAACAATACAATTACCACCACCACACACCACAACACATACATACACACTACATAGTTGCTAAGAATGATTTCATAAATCCATTTGTCCTGAGTTGTATGGAATTTAATAAGTTTCTCTCTCTCTCTCTCTCTCTCAACTCCTCCTCCCCCTCCCCCACCCCACCTCTCTCTGCCTAGAGAGGGAAAATTTATCCCAAAGTAGTGAGCTGCTAATGGTAGCATTTTAGGCTACAAAAGACCTGGGTAGGAAGTCTTTTCAGTGCCTGTCAAATCATAAGTAGGAAGCTGCTTTCTTCTACAGATAATCCCTTCCTCAGCTAAGCCTATTTCTACTTTCAGAGCTGGTCAGAGCTCACCAAAAGTTCTCTGAGTCATGCTGGAATCTCCAGCAACCTGTGATTTCCTTACTTGATCTGATTCTGACCCCAGCACTGCACCACCACTACCCCCAACCAACCCACCCCCCCAAAAAAAATTGAGATTAGTATTTTAAAGCCCCAACACTAATAACACACACAATTTAGTACTATGGGCTTTGATGCCAATACGGAACCTGAAGGATTGAAACATTCAGAATGACTGACAACCAATAGGACCACAAACACCCCAACACAACTACAAACAATCAGAAAATTTAGAAATACCTCTATATTCATTATATTAATGATGGGAGAAAAGAAACAAACTGTCGCAAGAGATACCTTTGATGTGATTCATCTTACTAGAAATGAAGTTTTTATCTATGATCTTTTCCTTGGAAATATATGAAAAGCCTATCTAATTGTACATACTGATTTTTTCAGGAAATGTGTTTATTTATCTTACTGAAAGCTTAAAAGTTGTAATCCATTCCATTAGGAAATAACATTTTAAAACTTTGCAGGGGGGGGGGCAGCTAGGTGGTACAGTGGATAAAGCACCAGCCCTGGATTCACAAGGACCTGAGTTCAAATATGACATCAGACACTTGACACTTACTAGCTGTGTGACCCTGGGCAAATCACTTAAGCCTCATTGCCCAGCCCCACCCCCTCCAAAAAAAACAAAAACAAAACCTTTGCTGGATTTTTTTAACTTGATCAATTTAAGTATGAGTAAGAGGTCCCATACATTTTATTCTATATCATTTTTCTCTGAACATCCTAATTTGTTAGGGAAATGTTTTGCATAGTCATTAGTGAAAAAATAATTTCCCAAGGAAAAATTATTTTAAAATAATTTCCTTTTAAGCTAAATATGTAATCTTCCTTTCAAATCATTGACTTTTTTCCTAAACAAAATACTTAATTCAATACTTCAAGGACCTGTGATTCATCACTGTGGGTATGAAGCACATTCTACCACATATGTCTACCACATATGTCATGATCATCCTGGCAAATACTTTTCATGATTTGTAATGGGGAAAAAAAGAGGTCATCCCTTACTGTCTAATCTTCTGGACAATGATTCTCTCCAAACTTAGTCTGGTTCTCAGATGAATCCTACTCCCTGTTGAAAGCCTTTTTTTTTTTTTTTTTGCAGGGCAATGGGGGTTAAGTGACTTGCCCAGGGTCACATAGCTAGTAAATGTCAAGTGTCTGAGGCCGGATTTGAACTCAGGTCATCCTGAATCCAGGGTTGGTATTCTATCCACTGTACCACCTAGCTGCCCTGAAAGACTTATTTTTAAAGCTTTTCCAGGTCTATTGGGATCCCTTTGAGAACCCAGGGTCATTGCCATAGCACAATGAGGCATCAATCAGAATAGGACATTAATAAGCATCTGAATGAGATAGTTGAAAATGTCTATGTGTAGACCAAGAAAAAAAATTGCAAATTCCCCACTCTCTTCCCAGTCCCTTAAAATGACTATTCACCCCCAAATCATTTTTAGGCCCATTTCTGTTTTCTTTTATTCTACATGCTCATCTTTGGTAATCTTATTTACTTTCCTGATTTAAAACATTACTTTTATGAAAATGATTCTCAAATCTATATCTCCAGCCCTGATCTATTTCTGAATGACAATCTAAATAATCCATCAACATATCAGACTCAACATAACCAAAACAAATCTATGATACCCAGATATGGAAAAGGTCTATGATTTTATCAATGTGGGATATTTCCAATGTGGTAATTCCTTTTTTTCTTTCAATCAACAACCCATTTATGACTTAGTAGATAAGTCCTAGGAAGTTTCTCAAGAGGTTAAATGACTTGCCCTGGATCATAGGACTAGAGTCAGAGGTAGAATTTGAAACCAGATCTTCCTGACTCCAACTCTAGTTAACCATAAATTCATTATATTTCTCCTCAAACCTACTTCTGACAGTGCAAACATCTACCAGACTGTCTTATCCAATAAAAACCTATTAGATTGGGGCAGCTAGGTAGCGCAGTGGATAGAGCACCGGCCCTGGAGTCAAGAGTACCTGAGTTCAAATCCAGCCTCAGAAACTTAACACTTACTAGCTGTGTGACCCTGGGCAAGTCACTTAACCCCAATTGCCTCACTAAAAAAAAAAAAACAACAACAACAACTTATTAGATGATCAAAAAAATCATAGGATTTACAGATGAAAGAGACCTTAGAGATTAATCTAGTTCAACCCATTATTTAACAGATAAGGAAACTGAGGTCCCTTCCAAAAGGTTAATTGGCTTGTTCAAGATAAGAAGTAGCAGAGCCAGGAGTCAAGTTCAGGACATCTCATTCCAAAGCCCATGTTCTGTCCATCAAAGCAATTCTTCCTCTAAATCATCTATTCAACTGCATCTGTCCACCCCTCCCTGGCCCTATAGCCAGAAGCATAATATCAGCCTTCATTAAGATTTGCCTGGACTATAGCAAATAATCTTCTCACATGTCTTCCTGCCTCCAGCCCATACTTCACACCACTTCCAGACCAATTCTCCTGTAGGATAGTCCTGTCCTTCCTCTTCAATGGCTCCCACTTACTTTTCCTACCAAGGAAAGTTGTAAACCCACTTTTTTCATGAAACCTTCCCTGTTCTTTCAGTTAGTAATGACCTTTCCTACTTTAGGTGGCATCATTGAGTGGCTTTCCTTCTATACAATGTACATGTGCTGAAAGGGACCTTAGAGGTGATTGCATATAATCCCTCTTTTTACTGATGCCCACAAGTCTTAAATATTTTAATATTATATATATATATATATTATTATTACTTCTTTTGAAAGTTGTTTAATTCTATTTTTGAGGTGCTAATAAAAATGTAAAAGTACAGGAAGACCTGAGTTCATATCTGGCCTCGGACACTAACTAACTGTGTGACTCTGGGCAAGTCATTTAATCTGTTTGCTTCAAGTTTCCTCAACTGCAAAATGGAGATAATAATAGCATCTACCTCCTAGGGCTGTTGTGAGGATCAAATGAGAAAATATTTGTGAAGTTCTTAGCAAAATGCCTAATACATAGTAGGTACATATATATGCTGTCTATTATTATTTTTTTTATATGTGGTGATGTTTTCTATCCATTCCCACCTTAGATCAAAGAGAAAGGGAGAGAAATAAGTGACTATGGAATGATATAGATAGAAATCCCTCCTGATTGACTAAGAGTAGGCCTGAGACCATAGGATTGATCCAAAGTGCCCTGGTTAACAAATGTCAAAAGTAGCAAGGAGATGGGGAGCTCTGGGAGAAGAGCTGCCATTTTCTTTGGATCTAAACACTCCAGCCTAGAGAGAATTAGGATGGTTCAAGTTTGGCTCAGGGACCTGTGGCTAGATAACTAAATCAGAAAAATGAACTACTACCTAGTCAAGGACTGAGTAGTCTTTTATACACATTCCTATTTACTTTACTCTTGCGCATTATTTTTGAATTTATATACTTTTATTCTTATCAACATGTTAGTGCTATCTGGAGTCTTTTAGAGACAAGGAAGAGATAAGGGAATGGTAATGAATGACAGATGAAGACGTTCAGCTATAGTGGACACAGCAAAAAAAAAAAGATCAGTATATGTATGGGGGAGAAAATTAATCAACAAACATTTATGAAGCTCTCATTATGTGCCAAGATACAATTACAAAAGTGAAGCATTCCCTGCCCTCGAGGAATTTACATTCTAATAAAGGAAACAACATGTACATAAATTAGTATACACAAAATATATAGAAAATGAATACAAGGTCATTCAGGCAGAGAGGGCATCAGGTGCCTACTTGGCATTAGGAATGCTGGACCTTTGAACTCAAGAGAGGCAAGATACCTCAGGAGTCAAGAGAGCCCAGGAGACACAGTGCTTTCAGTTGCGGATCAGTGATTAGGAAAGATAAAAGTTGAAATCCTCAGACCAAAAGATCAGCTCCTAGGCACAGCTATAATCTCCCAAAAGCTGGGGGAGGAAAGCAAAGCAGAAGGCCTGAGACTGTATTGTCCTCAGGCCTCATAATAATATTTATTTGTCATGTTTTCCTTTATATTATCCTTACTTATGTATATATGTGTTTTCATCCTTGTTGTCCAGTCTTTCAGTCACATCTAACTCTTCATGACCCCTTTTGGGGTTTTCTTGGCAAAGATACTGGAGTGGTTTGCCATTTCCTTTTCCAATTTACTTTGCAGATGAGGAAAATGAAGCAAACAGGGTTAAGTGACTTGCCCAGGATCACATAGCTAATAAGTATCTGAATCTGGATTTGAACTCAGTTCTTTTTTACTCCAGTCTTGGCCCTCTATGCACTGTGCTACCTAGCTGCCCCTGTTTCCAACCTGCTAGAACTATAAACTTCATGAGAGCAGAGGTTCTATCTTATTGAAATACTGTATCTTTCAGAGTACTTAGCACAATGGTCTACCCATAGTAGGTATATAATAAGTATTTTTTGTATATTTGTCTTATTGCCTGAAAAGTTTGGGAAGCAAAGCAGGAGACAGCAAAGAAATAGGAAAAGTAATGTTATTAAAAAGTTGATATGATAGGTTTTAGGTGATTAAAAGCTTTTACTTTATCTTAACAATATCCTCGTGATATAAGTAACAGGCAGACTTGATTATAAGCATTACAGTAGAAATAAAGGAAAGACCAAGGCAACAACACCTTAGTAGTCATTCTTTTAACCAGGTTGTTCCAGGGTACCTTGACCTGACAGTAGCAAAAGCTGATGGGCATCAATCTTTTGCCACTTTACTGTCCTACACCAGTATGTGATAAATTGGTTGATGTAGAAATGGCTTTTATATGTTATGTGAGTCTTTCTTTTAGTCATAAATAAATGTGAAAGTTCTCCAAAGCATACTACAGTTCTTTGTGTCATGAGAATCTCTACCACAAGTGTTACATATTGGATGATTTTTCCCCACTCTCTTGACTCATGCCTTCCACCTTGGAAATACCATAAAATGTACATGTATGTTTAGTATTCTATCCTATATTATAAAATAAAATCATACTTCATAATACTATAGAAGACAGTTTTGGTAAAAGAAGGAAGAAAAAACAGAAAACCTTGAATGAGTAAATATTGGTGATATGTATACAGATGAGTGCCTTTATGTGTATATAAGTGTTGTATGTATATGTATGTGTATATATACACATATGTATATATGTGTATATGTATAAAGAGGTATCAAAGTCGGGTCAGTCACAACCCCTTCCACCCCCTAATCCTATTTCCACAACTCACTAGGGACCAGATTAAAATATAGTTAGGAAAGCTTTTATGAAGTACATAAAATACAAAATACAAAAAAATAGATAATATTAATTTATGGTTTCCTTAGTCAATGTGCCACCCACATGAATGAATCTCTTTCTTTTTTTCTTTTTCTTTTTTTTTTTTTTGCAGGGCAAAAGGGTCACACAGTAAGTAATAAATTTCTAAGTCAGGATTTGAACTCAGGTCCTCCTGAATCCAGGGCCAGTGCTTTATCCACTGCACCATCTAGCTACCCCTTGAATTTCCTTCTTTCATACAACTGATGTAAATCATGATACTGTGGAAAGATCCTGGTTTTGGGGTTTAAACCATAGTTCTACCATTTCCTATCTGTGTGACCTCATAGAAATCATGTAATTTTTGCATAAATGTGTTCATCTCTAAAATGATCTTTAATATCCCTTCCTACTTTATGATACTACTATACCCCCAAGTCACTCATGATGCTGAATATGAGAGTTCTTTTGGCAGAGACCCTCCCAAATCCAAACCAGAACATAATATCTTTCCTCACGACCCCAACCCCTCCTCCTAAAGTCTCCACACTACTGAGGACACCACCATTCTCCTAGTTTCTGTGATCTTGGAATCATCCGTGACTTTTCATTTTCACTGCCCCACAACCACTATCAGCATCTCCCATAGCCAATCAGTTGCTAAGTCCTCCCTTACTCCACCCTGCAACATCTCTTGCTTTGGTGGCCTTCTTTCTATTTATACCATAACAATCCTAGTTCAGGCCAACTTCATTTCTCATCTAACCTACTGCAATATCTTCCTAATCCGTGTCCCTGCTTGCAATTTCTCCTTCTCCAATCTGTACTCAGCTGGCATACACAGCTGGCAAATTAATAGTCCAAAAGTGTGGGTCTGCCTATTCTACTCAAAAAACTGCAGTGCCTTTGATGAAATACAAATCCCTCCATTTGGCATTTAAATCCCTTGACAATCTGTTTCTGCCCTATCTTTCCAAGTAGACCATACATTAACCTTCACAAACTATATTCTAGTCTTACTGGCCTACTTTCTATTCGCCAGATATGACATTCCATATCCCAACTCCATGTCTTTCTACAGTTTGTAGCCCCACCACCACCACCACCCCCATCCCGTACATTCACTCTTCAACTCCAACTCTTGGAATCTCTAGTTCCCTTCAAGACTCCAGTGAAATGTCACCTCCTTCAAAAGATCTTTCCTGAATGCCTCTGTTATTAGTGCCTCTATCATTGTTCCATAATTGATTTCCCTCTGGGACCATTTCCCCAGCTTCCTCTCACATTTAACATGTCAGGTCTCTAGAGGCCCCCTGACTACTTCTGTCCTGCATAGTCTTGGCATAACCCTGAGGGGCTAGAAGTTTTATAGTACAACTGCTTACAAGTGTCCATCTGCTATGCTCCCCAATATCAATAAGCCAGTTGATATATTTAGCTTTTACAAAAAACATTTTTGATGTGATTTACATAAACCTATCTCCTAGAGTTGTTGTGAGGATCAAATGAAATATTATTTGTAAAAAGCACTTAGCGCAGTGCCTGGCACATAGTTGTTGTTCAGTCTTTTTTTTTTCCAGTAGGTGCTATATAAATCCTTAATCCCTTCTCAATAGTGATATAGCAGAAACAGGTGGCACAAAACATTCCCCTCAAACCAAGGACATATCCTGTGACACAAAGTCCCAGGGGAAAATGTATTCAACTATAGAGAGCACATGTGGCCAAAGGGTCACTCATAGCTCCTTGTGCTGGAAGTCCTTTTATTCTCCCCTCAATGAAGTCCTCCTGTTAGACACAGTTCTGGTTTTCTGTTGCTCTTTGAAAATTCTGATGCTGTCATCCCACGGTAAGTCTAGTTTGTCATCAAACTCTGTTGACTCCCAATGCAGAAGTTGCCATCACCCACTGCTATAGTCACTGCTATTCATGTAGCTAATGGGAAAACCAAATCTTGAAATCTTTCAGAGTTCAAAAGGTCATCACCTGGTCCATGAGGGGGTGAAGAGGTTGGGGAGAAACTCAACCCTTTGCCCCAGGGCAATTCCCTCTTTCTCTATTCAAGTCACTACATCTGGAATGTTCTAGCTGGAATCTCCCTATATACATAGGCCCAACAATCTGTCTGATTCTTTAAATCAATCTCAACACTTTCCTATGTGGCCTCATATGATTTTATCTATCAAAGTGCTTCACTCCTCTCAATTGATTCTTAACTTTCTTGCACCTATTTGATACTGTTCACTGATCTATGGAAACAATTGGAAGTCTCTACCCAATATCTGTATTTGATACACCCCAAGTACCTAGCACATTGATTAACACATAGTAGGTGATTAATAAATTAAATTCTTGTTATTGATTGTGGATAGAACAGTGGAAAGAGAACTGACTCAGAGGTCAGAGGGTCTGGGCTCAAATTTCACATTGTTGCTTACTACCTGTACATAAAATAAGAGGATTGTACTTGGTGATCCAGTTATTGATGAATCAAAGGGGTTGAAGAGAGCAGAAATAATGGTGAGGTGTTTTTTTCCCATTTTCTTGATCTTTTCATATTTTTCATGGCTCTCCCAACTCTACAATATGACCAGAAACATTGTGTCTCATGCCAGGCAAGGAAATTTCTTTAAGATTCTCTAGTTTTTAGTACCATTTTCTCCCTGTAAGAGGAGGTTAAACAGCTAGAGTCTTACAGCTTTTTCTGGGTACCAACACTCTCTTTTTTCCCATTCTCTTTTCTTTTCTTTCTAACCTCCATTCTCTAACATAATAGTCTTCAAAGTGAGAGCCACAAGACAACCCACTGGGTATGGGAAGAAAATATCACTAATTTTTTTCACATAAAAATAAGGAAATTAATCTTTGATAATATTTAATATCTAGATTGGCACTTGATCCCTCATTCAATCATATGTCAGCAAGTCACATCTGATCTTTAAGGTATCCTCAGGGCAAAGTATGATCTCCACAATGTAGAGGGGTTGATACTGGAACTCTTGTTGGCTTTCAGAATATTGAACCTTATTACAGTTTATATGTTCCTGGTTTAGTGAACTACCTTTAGCAAATGGACAAAAGGCTTAAAAACTTTCTACAAAGAAACTACAGATTGAAGATTATCCTTGTAATGTTAGCTGAAGCAAACAATAAAATAGTAGAAATGACACTTTTCCTCTTTATTAATCATGTTATGAGGTTAAAACAATAATGATTTAATCAGATCTGACAAGAAGTTGGCTAAAAAGAGAAATTATCAAGACTATTGAAATTTGTATTTATATCTGCTATCATTAATGATGAAGCTTTTGAGAAGTCTATAGAATGCCTTAAAATATTTACTCATGATAGTAGGAAGCCATTATGATTAGTAAGACATTTAAAATCTAAGCTTTGGTTGTAAAAAGAAAAAATGTGTCACTTATCCAAACTCTTACTTAAAAAAAACTTGTAAAAGAATGTTCTAACCTATTTAAAAATATTTCAGATGAAGAGTTTCAGTCCCATTTGTTAAAAATATAAAAATGTAACACCTTCTTGTTAGCTTGCAAGAACAAGTTTTTGAATGACATTGAGGACAGTGGAAATTTATTAGCTGAGTTTCAACAAAATCCTTTGCATAATTAGTGGATAGTATTGAAAAATGAGTCCCATGATTTACTAAGTGCATATGCCATTGCACTTCTTCCATTTGGATCTCTGAATTTTTGTGAATTATCTTTCTTCAGCTACTATAACCATGAGAACACAAAATCAAAATAAACTGAAACCAGGCCTTTGAATTGCTCCATTGGAAAATGTGATACTTGAAATTTTAAAACATAATGAAGTATATTCAATCACATTGCTCTCAAATTTGAAAGCAAAAAGGCATTCATATAGTTAAGTAATATATGATATTATTTTTTAAATCTTGCTTATTTCATCTTTATCTCATCCTTTTGAATGTAGAATTTTGTTTTTAATAATATACACATACATGTATATAACATTATTGCCATGTTACATGTACATTTTATATATATATATATATATATATATATATATATATATATATATATAGTGTAAAAGGGGTGATAAGTGCCCCAAACTTTTTAAACGATAGGCATACATGATTTTTAAAACTATCTGAGGACCAGAATTCTAGCATGCATGTCCTTGAGATGCCACCATCCATTTTTCTTATTCTCTCACTGGGAAAAAAAGAATAAGAAAAAATCCCAATTCCTGCTAAATAAGTCTCTAAATCATAGAAAAATGTGTCATAATAATAAGACATTCTTTTTTTAATTACATATTTGAATGTAGAGATTCTTTTGTTTGGTTGTTTTTCAGTACTGTCCAACTCTCCATGACCCCATTTGGGATTTTTCTCTGCAAAGACACTGGAATGGTTTCCTGTTTCCTACACCACCTCATTTTACAGATGAGGAAACTGAGACAAACATGGTTAAGTTACTTGTCCAGGGTCCCACAGCTAGTAGGTATATGAGATCAGATTTGAAAATAGGGAAATTTTTTTTTGGTGGGGGGAAGCTAGGTGGCTCAGTGGATAAAACACTGGCCCTGGATTCAGGAGGACCTGAGTTCAAATATAGCTTCAGACATCTGACCCTTACTAGCTGTATGACCCTGGGCAAGTCACTTAAATCTCATTGCCCTGCCAAAAAAATAGGGAAATGAGTCTTCTTGACTAGAGGCCCAGTACTGAATCTACTTCCACCCAAGTGCCCTAGAGATTCTTTACTCTGATGTCAGATTTTTGTGACGTTAAAAGGAAAATTTATATACTGAGGCACTAGATATGGGATCAAAGAACTCAGGTTCAAATCCCAGATCAGTCACTGGTCATCTGTATAACTTTGGGCAAGTTGCTTCTATATTTCCTAGGCTTCAGTATCCTGATCTATAAAAGAATGATGTGTTACCAGCTGAATTCTCAGGGACCTTCCAACTCTAACTCTATGAATAAGACTGTGCTATTGATGATCAGTTCTATGTAAATGCAGCTTGATTTCAGGTAGGACCTACTTGGTGATTACAGAGTTTAGAAGTTTAAAAGCCTATTAGCTTTATTATCCCACCATACAAAGTATAATTTCAACAAAAATGATGCAAAAGAGATTAAGAAGTCACAATTTCCATTAGATGTTTTCCTAATAGAGATGAGCTGAGCTATTTTTACTATGTATTAATCAGCCTATATAATGCTTAAAGTACACACAGGCTTATTATCTACTGAGAAGCTTTGCTCCGGGTATGTACCTACTCAGTAAGTTTATTACAACCCCAGCAATATGATGGATGCACACATTCCCCCACCCTGTCCCCGCCCCGCAAATTTCCAAGTTTGTACATTTCTTCAGCTCACACTGAGACATGTTTAGGTTAAATCTCTCCACTAAGTGCAATCTTGTAAACAAGTGGCAGAATTATCAGTCTCATCTATAAACACCACTTTTGCCATTTAAGTTTGCAGACACCACCTGCTCCCTAAATACAAGTTTATCGAAATGGTGGAAGTCACTGTGCACATCAAAAATCCATTGTTTGCAAAATACATTTTGGAATGCACTAACATGTTTTTAGTTAATAATGCTTAAATAAATTCTAGGACTCGACAATTTGCAGGAAGGTTTAAGCATAACATGTATAATGCGTCAAATTGTAGCCCAGGTACCTGATTTGTGATTCTTTGATGTATCCATTTAAAAAGCTCATTTAATCATTAAGAGCTCTAATAAGAATATATGTGGTTTTTTTTAACTTTACATAGTGTCTGTACTTGGAATACTTACTGATCCTAGCCTAACTGATTGTAATTTTTTTTTCTTTTAATGAATTTATGTTCCCAGGAAGAAGCTCTTATTTGTAGTCTTGGCTATAATCCCTGAGGTTTCTAAGCCCTCTTTCAGAATCCCCAAGGGAAATATCTCACTATGACACCTGCAATGGAAAGAGACACCTTAGACAATAACACCTTAGAAACTGAGGCAGGGTTGGCACAAAGAGGAACAAATTAGGATTAGTCCTGACTGCTTAAGGATCCGAAAAGAAAGGCTTTGACATAACTAATTCTAGTCCTATATTCAAACCATGAATAGTGGTGAGTATATATGAATGAAAGGAAGGAAGGAAGGAAGGAAGGAAGGAAGGAAGGAAGGAAGGAAGGAAGGAAGGAAGGAAGGAAGGAAGGAAGGAAGGAAGGAAGGAAGGAAGGAAGGAAGGAAGGAAGGAAGGAAGGAAGGAAGGTGAATGAATGAATGAATGAATGAATGAATGAATGAATGAATGAATGAATGAATGAAAAGGCACTCATTAAGTACTTATTATGTGCAAAGCACTATGCTTAATGTGGAATATACAAAAAGAAAAGACTATACCTGTTACCAAAGAGCTCACGTTGTAATGAGGGAGACTGATACCCATATGTACCTGCATATACCTATAATGTGTGTATGTATATGTATGTGTGTCACTTTATATATAAGCAGGTTTTTAAAAAAATTTTTATTGATCATGGGATCAAGAGCCATAAGGGATCCCAGTGGACAAGTAGTCCCTGCCCCTTACTTTATAGATGAGGAAACAGAAGCCCAGAAAAATTAAGTGACTTAAAGTCATAGAGACAATCATTATCAGAGTAGGATGTGAACTCAGGTCCTCTGATTCTATAGGACTACCACTCTTCCTCCTATATCTTTTGTTTTCTCATCAGCTTCATTTCCAAATGTTCCAATCTCCCTTCCGCTCCTCAGAGAGCTATCCCTTATAACAAAGAATTTGTTTTAAAAAGCAATTCAAAACTAACCAACATATCATACTGATGGTATGAAAGTATATGTCTAAGAAAATGTGGAATGTTCCATACCATACCCATAATTCCCATAATTCCCCAACTCTTGCAGAAGGTAGAGGGATACATTTTCTTATCTCTTCTCCAGGACCAAACTTGGTTATTATAATTACAGTGTTCAGTTTTAGGTATTTGTTGCTATTGTTGATCTTTCCATCTATTTTGTTCTATTTATTGTATCCTTATGCATGCCTCTGGACTTATCCCCTCTTGCACTTATACTGGATGTTTGGCTCTCCCTTAGTGTGATGCCAAGTTTTAGGGTTACTCTGTGAGTGGCTACCTCTAAAAACTATATAGTTTACACATACACACACACACACATACACACACACCAGGTATGTTTCCTATTAACATTTAGCTAGTATATGCAATTATATCTTAGGAAATACACTAAAATAGCATTGTAAGAACGGTAGTTATGAAACAATCGTCCCACTCCAACATAGGGCTCACCTTCCCTCAAATACACGTATTTTCTGTGGGAAAAAATGGGCACATTTTTGGTACTAATGGGCACTACAATGGTAGTAAGGTATACATGCAGGTAATACAGATGGCCAAAGCAACTTATACTCCAATATCACAGGGTCTCAAGGTCCTATGTATCCTAAAGAGTCTTCACAAAGATCATCCCTGAGTATAGCATTTCTACTGGGCAGGTTGATTAGCTGGGCTCCCTAGGTCTGTTACTTTCTGAAGTAAACCTATAGATTGTCAGAGCTAAATTTCTCATGAGACCATAGCCAGCTCCCACTTCTTTTTTAAGTTGGTTCTGGCCTTGGGCTACTGCCTCTCTATATTTCTGACTGTCTGAAATATATGTCTCTGCTCCCTGAAAGATACTCTACTGATTTATTGCAATACGACTGATAAGGTTGAGGGGAAAAAAACGATTCCTTCTCAGAGATCGTTCCATATCTACTTCTAGATCTCAGTTGGGATTTGCCTAAATTCATCCAGAATCTTAGCATTTGAAGTCCTGAAAAAGCATGTGCAAATATTATTTGTCCAATGAGGCTGCTCTACTTTATTCTGTCAGAGAAAGGTATTTACAAAATTATAAAGCTATGCGTGGGTGCTAATATCTTGTTAACATGTTAACACCTCATATTTCTGTTATCTACTCTTTCCTTTGCTTACTCCACTAACTGATCCTTCCTCCTTTACATGTATATTGTTTTTCTGGTTCTGCTTATTTCAGTCTACTTTAGTTCATAGAAGTGTTTAGTATAGGGAATTCTTAGTGAAAAAACTCCCTCTACCAGTACAGATTGGCAATTGTTCTACAGCTTATAGTTTTTAGATATTTGCCTCATTGTGATTCTAAGTATGTAAATATATAACATGATATATCACATATAATAAAAACATATTACATTGCATGATATATAATATACATATATAGCAGATTACAATTTCTCGCATATTACATTTTCTTACTATATTTCTAAAAAACTATTCAGTCCTGATTGTCTCCACTAGTCCTTAATAACACTATATTTTCCTTAGTCTAAGAAAACATAAAACAATCGCATTTCTACCTCTTCAAAAAATAATAAAAAGGAAAAAATCAGTATTTTTTTTCCCACAGACTGCTTGATTTTCCTTATCTCTGTCTGTGATGGCTACCTTTATTCCCACTCTTAAAAATAAGTTGGGGCTAAAAAAGAATGAGCATGATTTGTGTGTATGACTGATGGAATTAGTCACAGTAAAAAGAGAAATATATTTGTATAGATATAGATATACATACTGTAAATAACTACACAAACATATATATATATATATGCATTATAAGGTATATTATATGTTGTTGTTCACTCATTTTTAGTTGTGTCCAACTCTCCATGACCACATCTGGTCACATCTTTTAGCAAAGATACTGGAGTTGTTTGCCTTCTCCAGCTTATTTTACACATGAGGAAACTAAGGCAAATAGGGTTAAGTGACTTGCCCAGGTTCCAACAGCTAGTAAGTGTCTGAGATCAGATTTGAATTCAGGAAGATAAGTCCTAGGAGTAAATTAAAAACTCCAAGTTTACTAGTATTCACTGTACTACCTACCAAATTCCCAGAATAGAGGTGAACTTGAAAATATGAGCACATGCTCTAAATGTTTGTTGATTGTACTTTATTCACAAGTATCAACAAATGTGATCTCTTGTACTCAAGCATGTGCTCTTACTGTAGGGATTGCTTGGCATTAAGGGAATCTTAGTACTGATTAGGTGGAACTTTCAGCATTCCAATGGCTATCCTGCTAAGCCCACATTTGGTTGGCATGTTGCTCCTTAACAGATGGGCATGAAATCTTTCTGCCAAGGAAACAGTATGTGCATCATGTCAGTATTTTAGAGGGTGGAATCCCATCTCCTAATGCCTACTGAGAAGGTTGGGCTGTGTAGTTTCACTCTCAGTTTAAAGTCAAAGCTCTGCTCCTCCCTTCTGCTGTAATGTTGTACATGTATATTTTTGTGCACTCACAAAACACACACATACATACACTTTTGGGAAAGGAAAATGAGAACCAAATTTGAATAATCCTTTCAGTATCCTAAACCACTATTTACAGGGGGGGGGAGGCTCTAGACTGGTCAATTATAAGAAATGAATCTAGAACAGTAATTTTCAAAACACAGGTACGACCTCCATAATCCACCCTCCCACACACCAAAAAAATCTACTAACTTTCCTTCACAAAAAAAAATCTCTCCTGACATTTGAAATTTTCTTAGAATCAAATACTTTGATTGCTTTGATTGCTGTTATTAGTAATTACACTTAACATGAAGGAAGTCCTTCAAGAAATTTTTACTCTGATGCCTCATCATACCATAGTGGAAGCCCTGAAGTCTCAAAAGTTATGCTAGCAAAGCATAACCTCTGACAGATACTGAGTTGAAAAAGTTTCACCTATGGAATTGGAGATGGACTATAGGTCACCTATCATTAAGGATCTGCCAAGCTAAGTTCAAAAACGCTCATAACCAGAGATTTGGCTGTCAGGCAATTAACTTTTTTGAACTAAAAAATGCATAGGATCAGAGTTAGAAGGGATGTTAGCAACCATATAGTTCATCTCATACCTGAAAAACATTTCCCACTACAACCAATCTGAAAAGAGGTCATCCAGCCTTTTGCTTGAAGACCTTCATTGAGAGGGTATTCAGTGCCTCCCTAAGCAAACTATTTCCTATAGCTTTAATGGCTAAGAAGTTTTCTTGATATCAAGCCTAAAATTGCTTCTTTTCAATTTCTACCTACAATCCCTAATTCTTACCACTAAAACCAAATTGAACGTGATAAGCTCCTCTTCCACATGATGATTCTTTAAGTTCTTGAATACACCTATCATATCTCCACTGAGCCTTCTGCATTCTAGACATCCCTAATTATTTCAACGGACCCTTTTATGGCGTGGACTTGAAGCCTTTCATCATTCTGATTGCCCTCCTCTGAATGTTCTCTAGCTTATCATGCCCTTCCTAAAATAGGATACCCAGAAATGAACACAATCCACATACACTCTGACAGGGGCAGAATATAATGGGTCTATCATCTCCATATTCCTGGAAACTAAGCCTCTCTTAATGCAACCCAAGCTTTTCTTACATATCACACTGTTGACTCACGTTGACCTTGCAGTTGACTAAAGCCCCCAGATCTTTTTCATACAAATTTCTAATTAAGCAAGTTTTCTCTGGCTTGTATTTGTGAAGTTAATTTCTTGCTATTAGAGGCAGTCAATTTTTAGACTTTCAAGATCCTCTGGATTCTGACATTCTGTATATTAACTAGTGTACTAGCACCTCTGGTGTGAGGGCTTGCCAAGCCCTTTTCAGCGCATCTTTTTTTTTTTTTTTTTGGTGTTTACCTCTCACCCATGGTTCCAAGAAGCCCTAGCATTGCCATGGCCACAACCCAGTAAAGCCATCTCAGCAGATGGGCTAAACAAGCTTGAGTGTAACCAACAGTTAGGGGCATATCTATCCCAAGCATGTGAAGACTTCCTCTGGCAGAATGGGGAGATGAAAACAGTCTGTTCCAATGGCCATGAAGATGGTTGATGCGGGAGATATGGAGCACTTATAACTTGGCTAGATGTCCAAGACACCAAGATCATTCACTGTATCCCAGGCCATTGACAATCATGACATTTCTCTCGATGCTGGAGTTTGATGATTCTGGAAAGGAGAGTGAGACTGACAACTTTCTGCAACTCTGACTCATTTAAATCCAATTCACACACAAGTCAAGAAATCACCCCATGATGTAATTGGTCCTCTTTGAAAACAAAGGACAAGGGGGCAGCTAGGTGGTGCAGTGGATAAAGCACCGGCCCGGAATTCAGGAGTACCTGAGTTCAAATATGGCCTCAGACACTTGACACTTACTAGCTGTGTGACCCTGGGCAAGTCACTTAACCCCTCATTGCCTTGCAAAAAAAAAAAAAGAAAACAAAAAGAAAACAAAGGACAAGCAACAGAAATCATTGTACCTTTGAATTATATATTATTATAATTATAAAGTTATATATTATTATATCATTTCATAAGGATGACATCTATATCTTTAGCCAAGTCATAAATAAAAAATATTAAATAGCACAGAGGCCATCTTTTAAAGCACATAGTGATTATCTTTATACCAGTTAAGGAAATATTAATATCAGTGAAATAACAGGGAATCAAGTCCAGGTAAGAAATTGAGGGAATGGAGTTTGAAGGCTATTGGAAGTAAGGGAGGTAGCAACAGGGAAGGGAAATCCTGATGAATGTGCCTACTCTGCAGATTTTCCCAAGGTCAGCCCTCCCTTTCTATAAAACTTATTTACTATATGAAGGTTCACTGAATTATATAGATTCTCTAACAGAATTTTTTTAAGCACAGATAGATACCAAAACATTTTTGTGATCTTCTCCCTGGGACAGATGAGGTAGGAGCTACTCTGGGTGTTGAGCCAAGTTGTAAGGATCCATGATGGTCCATACCATTATTAAGGACCACACAGAAGTTTTTAGTATGATGTAGGCACATTCCTCTGGATTTCATTAGCATCAACATCCTACCACCAACAAATGCCATTTATTTTTTACCTTAAGTATACTACACAATATAGGTATTCGTCTATTCCCCTATACAAAGTAATAGTGATATTTAATTTCTAGCTTTGTTGTAAGAAGCTTCTTAATCTCAGAATCCTTTGTCATTTTACAAGTCCTAATGTCAATCTTGCAAAGCCTGAGGGTGAAAGTGATTTCTCATCAAATTTACCCACTCACTTTGCACATTTCCACTTAAGTATGAGTTCCTGCAAACCCAGTGTTCAAAATACATTAAATGCCTACTATGTGAAAGTCACAGTATATGCATTGCAATAGTTCCTAATTTTTTTCCAAGCTAGAAAATAGAACCCGTGGGAGGAAAATATAAATGGAGTGATAAATGGAACATCTTGAGTGCCTAAGAATGTATTTGCTGCTGCTAAAGGGCAAAAAAAAGAGGAATGGTATTTGCCTATAACTTCTTTTTGGCACTTGAAATAGTGTATGAGCAATATACTCGATAAATATTAAATAGAGGGTCATCTTAATGTGATCTGCACAGAGTGGTCATCTATGCTTTCAAAGAGTCACAAAAGGAATTGCTAAGGTAAAACTAAGCAATTATACAGAGAATTCTGGCTATGTATATAGCCAAACAAAATAATTCAGGCTCAAAAAAGATTTAACCTAATTATAGACAGTCAAGGGAGAAGTGGTGTCTTTGTCATGGAATGAAATATTGTATGCTTTGAAATCCTGCACAAATGAAAGATATTAGTGATATGCCCACAGGGCCTGTTTTTCTGAATCAGTTTTATTTTCCTCAATTTAAGCATGTCACTATATATGTATATGTTTAAAAAAAATCTCAAGGCCTATAAATACACATAAGATCAATACAGTCAACAGGTAAACCTAAAGAAATAACTAAATAAAGATGAACAACTCTGCATTAACATTTTATTTTTGTATACATCTGTGACTTAAAATGGAAGCGGTCTTCACAATAGATGAGAGCTACTGACTTTAGGAATAAAATACTCTCCTGGATTCTTTTTTACTTGGATACTTGGTTATGATTTTGAGACCCTCATTTTTTTACATTATACGAATAATTTGGGGGAGTGGGGTATGCAAATTGTGACAAGAATAGCCAGGCCTTATTTCCATCTCCTCCTAAGAGGTAGGGAGTTAGCTTGGTGCAAAGAAAGAGAGCTCTATTTGGAGTCAGATGTCTCAGGTTCTATCTGTGTAACTTTGAAGAAATCACTTAACATCTCTATATCTGTCAATAGTTAGATCAGAGGGTCTCTATGGTAACTTCTACCTCTAAATCTATAATTTGATGAGGTAGAAGCTTCCTTACCTGTCCCCCACAAACAAAAACTCCAAAAGCCTGGACACAGGAGTCAAGTATCCCAGATGCCATCTCCTTCCCCAGCAGCCCTTCTGCTTATTCATGTTCTTACTAGGCAGAAAGAAAGCAGTAAGGGATCAAGGACACCTTTTCAGAGTTCAGCAATAAAATCTTTTGGCCCTTCCCTGTTCTCCCTCCCTCTAAGGCTCCTCTATTCAGAGCTCCTTCAAATATTCTTCCATACACCCCACAGTAGGCCAGTCCACTCTGTTCACTCAGGTTAAACTCCCTGATTCTCTGCTTCCCATCTTTCACTACCTTCCAGCTGTGATTTGATCTCTGGAGGAAGAAAGATTCCTGTATGTGGGAGAATAAGAAGAGCTTGAGATTGAGTCATAAGGAACTGATTCAAATTCTGATTGCTGCTGACTATTTGTATAACCTTTTACAAATTACTTCTGGATGGACCTTAGTTTACTGTTCTATAAAATGAGGGGACTAGATTAAAATCAGCAGCCTGCAAATATTTTAAATTATGAATTCCTATCAGTGAAAAAAAAAAGCATGGACCTTAAAATAGGCATATTAATTTATTGGTAAATTATATATATATATATATGTACATTGTATACAGTAATAGCAATAATTGTTTTAAGAATGACTTTGGGGCACAGCTAGGTGGAACAGTAGATAAAGTACCAGCAATGGATTCAGGAGGACCTGAGTTGAAATCCACCCTCAGACACTTGACACTTAACTAGATCCGTGACCCTGGGCAAGTCACTTAACCCTCATTGCCCTGTCAAAAAAATGAACACACAAACAAACAAAAAGAATGATTTTGAGGGACTAAGTCATTTTGACTATTATAAATACACAAATTAAAAATAAAGGATGTATGAAGATGATGCATTCAAAGAAAGAACTGATAAATAGAAGGTATTTATGTATAGAATAATTATATATTTACATACATGTATACATTCCTATTTGTGTCTAATGGTAGCAATCTCTAGGGTGGGGGAGGGGAGGGAGGGGAGAAAAGGAAAAAAAAGTAATTTACATGATAACTTTGTTGTACATTTAGAGGGAATAGCAAGTTATACATGGTAGACTTGCAGTTTATTGTGTAATGATTTTTTCTTATTGTACTGTTTTGCTTGTTTTGTTCCATGAATTGAAAATAAAATATATTTGTTTAAAAATGTTAATTATGTACATATATTCTTATACTGATATAGTATAGATATCATGAAACACACAAAATCAGGAATAATAAGTTAAAGATAAAGTAAACAATAATTTTTCAATATTTTAAAATTTTATTTACTAGCAGTACATTTTGCTCTCAAAATATTTTTTGCTCTTAAAAAACAAAAAGCTTCATTATTTTTTGAAAATTCCTTTTGTATGTCCTGGTAGATAGATAGTAGACTTGTAATAATTGCTCGTTTAGTGACTATTCTGTTATTTGGTCATTGTAGCTAGTCAAGCAGGTAAATTTACTTTTAGATATGTTTTGTTTAAAAGCACTCTGCAACCATTAAATAATAGAACAGTCAGTGAACATAACTTTTCAGCAATAGTCATGCTTTTCTGAGTATAGATATTCACATATACAATGCAGAAAGAACAAACAAAAGTAAATTGGCTCTAATTTCAACTCAGTAAAAAGTCTTCAATATAAATCCACTTCTTTCTTCATACAGTTCTTCGGAATGGATGGTTTCATACTTTAATTTCCTATTTATGATTATTTATTTTGATGTTATTTTGTATAAGTGTGAGGAACAACAAGAAAGCCAGCTTGGATGGATAGTAGATAACAAGAAAGGAAGTAATGCAGGGGAAGAGGGGTCAGGGAAGGAAATTTTCGCAACGGCACCTATACAATTGCTTCTGTGGTTACCTGGTCTAGATTAAGTCATAACTTTAATAGGAGACTTCCTGTGAAGGAGGGAATGTTGGCAGTTTGCACAGCTGAAGGAAGAGGGTCAAGTAGGGGAATGTTTGGCAATAAAGGATGAAGGATAAGTATGGTTGTCTTGGAGATGAGCTCCACCTTTAGCTATTTCAAGGAAGGTGGGAAGATTCCCTGCAATTGGTTGATCCCACATCCTTGGAGATGTGAATGATAGCACATAGGGGCAAAGGTCCCCATTTTGGTCCCCAAGAAGCCCTTCAAATCCTTTCTAGTTCTAATCTCTGTTCTTTTGTTTCATCCGGGCCACTAGACTTTTCTAGCTGCTTCCTGTTACAATAGAGATGGGTAGAGAAGGTGGGGTAATTAGTAAGTCTTCACTGAAGTCTTGCAGTACCCAACCCACCACAAGCTGTGCTGCATGGTTGGTCCAGTGAAGGTTAAGGAATAGACTAATCAGTTTTTAATAATGACTTGTGGGGGGCATCTATGTGGTGCAGTGGATAAAGCACCGGCCCTGGAGTCAGGAGGACCTGAGTTTAAATCCTGCCTCAGACACTTGACACTTACTAGCTGTGTGACCTTGGGCAAGTCACTTAACCCTCATTGCTCTGCAAAAACAACAAAGAAACAAACAAACAAAAAATAATGACTTGTGAAAGAATAAGATCAATTTGAGTACTTACCTTTTTGAATGTCACATCACATACAGTTTATCAAAACTCTCTGAACATAAGATTATGAATAGTAGTAGAGGCTACTCTGCCCAGTAGAAAAAAAATTAGAACACTTCAATTCTTATCCTGTTAAAGACCAATTCTGTAACTTCAGGCAAGAAGTTTAACTTCTAGTTGCTATATTTTTCCTTTAAAAATAATGCTTGCCTTCTAATAGATGTGAAATTTTTGAATTTATAAAAGCAAACATGATTACAAACTAAGGCATTATAATTATTTTTAATTCTTTTACTCCTAGTTTTGATGTCCTTCCTTTGGAGGAACAACAAACTATTGCACAGAGATTTGGAAGGAATTACTTCAGTCTTATGAAGGATTGGTTCTATGCATAAATACTCTACTCATATGTTCCTGTGCTCTTTGGATTTGATGAGTAATGTTGCTTGGGAAGGCAAAAGTGGACCTTTAAAACTTGTTAGAGGGAAATCACAGCATAGAAATAGTTCACATAAGTTTTGAATTGGAAAAGACCTTAAAAATAATTTGGTCCAGTTCCAACACTCTCATTTATCCATGAGGAAACTGTTGACTATGTCGCATAACAAGTTAGTGGAAAAGGCAAGATTAGACCAGTTCTCTTGACCCCTGGTTATGAGATTTTCCCACTGTACCATAGTATCTCCTTTGACTTCCTCAGTAGATTTGTAATTTGTGATAGAAACTTGGCTATGGGACCAAGAGCCAAGAATGGAGATGATTCAGTGTTGGAAACAGGGGAAAAGGGCACAGGGAATAGTGAAAGAGGAGAGGGAGTACAGGGTAATAAAGAGTGGTGTTGAAATTGTTGACTATGGTTAGGCAGAAAAGCAAGTAAAGGGGAGGTAGCTGATTGAAAGATTGGCAGAATGGGATGATATCAAGAGAAGTCATCATAAGGGCAAAAAGCAGGTTTGAAATATGGGAGGAAGTAAAAGACAGGAAAAGTCAGAGAAGGGATCTTTTGAGGTCTGAGATCTTAGAGGTGGAGCAATTTTTCTTTAGTCCAACACAACTATATTTTAAGCTTATAATTTTTAAGGGTATGAATCTGATATTATACTTTTGAAAAAGTATACCAGTTACCACAGTGGCATAGTAAAGAGGCAGTGTGGTTCAATGGAAAGAGACCTGGACTTGGAGTAAAATGGTGTGGATTCAAATGCTAGCTCTGATACTAATGCTTGCTTGACCATGTACAAGTCTCTTAACTTCTATGAACCTCAGTTACATCATTTTTAAAATGGAAAAAAATGATTATACTCATTATGTGGGTTAGCAAAGATGATGAGATCAATCTATCATCCATCCATCCATCCATCTATCTCTTTGTATACATACATACGTACAATAAAAATGAATATGTGGGGGGCAGCTAGGTGGCACAGTGGATAGAGCACCGGCCCTGGAGTCAGGAGGACATGAGTTCAAATCCGACCTCAGACACTTAACACTTACTAGCTGTGTGACCCTGGGCAAGTCACTTAACCCCAATTGCCTCACTAAAAAAAAAAAATGAATATGTGTATGTGTAGGTGTGTATACAAACCCAAGTTCTACTCTCTATCTAATAAACAAAACTGTCTTACATTTATAAAGCCTTTGAATGTTTCCAATGTTTTCTTTACAATTGCACTATGAAGTAGGTAGTACAAATATATACACTTTATAGATGAGGAAACTGAGGCTCATAAAAGTTAGAAGACTTGTGCATGGGCATACACCAGTTCCTATCTGAATAGGAACATAGATTCATACAAGTTTTAAATGCATTTCTTGTTCTCCAAGTCCAGAGCACTTTCCATTGTACACATGGGCTCTCTATGATAACATTGTACTAGCTACTATTAGGGATACAAAGAAATATTAACAGGGTACTTGTCCTTAAACAGGGTGATATCTGCTTATATAGGCAGGTCATATACACATATAAAAACTGATTAAAATAGAATTGGCAGGGGGCAGCTAGCTGGGGCAGTAGATGAAGTACCGGCCATGGATTCAGGAGGACCTGAGTTCAAATCCGGTATCAGACACATGACACTAGCTGTGTGACCCTGGGCAAGTCACTTAACCCTCAATTGCCCTGCCAAAAAAAAAAATTTAAAAAAAATAGAATTGGCAGTAGAAGATAAGTGATACAGAAGTTCAAGGGAAAGAGATATAAAAGTTGAAGGGTGTATATTAAATATATATACATACAGGCATACCTATAGTGTTTTGTTGTTATTGTTCAGTTGTTTCAGTCATATCTGACTCTTCATGACTTCATTTGGGATTTTCTTGGCAAAGATACTGGAAAGGTTTGTCATTTCCTTCTCCAGATTATTTTATAGTTGAGGAAACTGAGGCAAACAGGATTAAATGATTTGCCCAAAGTCACACAGCTATTAAGTGCCTAGGGCCTGATTTTAATTCAAGTTTTCCTGACTCCAGGAATGGTACTTTATCTATTTTACCACCTAGTTACCCATACATATAGAGTAGAAATTATAATGTGTGTTAATATCTATATCTATAATATATTATACATCCCAATTCTCTCCAACTCTTCATAAACCTGTATCTATGTATATAGGTATACATGTGCATGTCTCTGTGTGTATATATGCCTCTGGGGGGGGGGGGGCGGACTGGGAGTGTGGGTGTGTGTTTGTAGTGAAGGGAAGGAAGGAAGGAATTGATCAGGATTCCTGATATAGCCTAGTTGATGAAAACACAGAAATTAAGGAGCACATAACACATTATTGTGAAGGGTTTTCACTTTGTTATCCCTTGACTAGGTATAAAGAAATTCCCTTTGATGGAATTAAAAGACATTTATCTTCTAGTTGGATGAGGTTGACACCTCTGATGACCCTTTAAAAAGCTAGATATACTCTCTAAGGAGTGCTACCATTGGCAGTAGAGAAAAGAGCTTGCTAAGAAAGAAAAACCCATATCTTGAGAGGAAACAGTTTTTCATATAGGGTCTAAGAGGAGAAAAGAGAAATTTCTTTTTGTCAAGAAATGAGGACCTATTCCCTCTCCGCCCTGATTAATTAATTCCCTTCAATATCCATTCTTTCTCTCTCTCTCTCTCTCTCTCTCTCTCTCTCTCTCTCTCTCTCTCTCTCTCTCTCTCTATCCCCCTCTTTCTCTCTTTCTCCCACTCCCTCTATCGCATACATGAACATACATTCATATATGTATTTATATATATTGTATATTTCCTAAATGGTTGTTGAAATTTAGGTAGAAGAAACTTAATTAATATGTTAAATGATGAATTAATAATCCAGATCAAAGAAGAAAAATGCAGTAGCAAGGGGGAGGAAGATGGAAGGAGTTTATTTTCAACATGACCACAAGTACCCACCCCAGTGCAAAAGAGAAAACAAATCCCATCATCATATTATTTGTTAAGTATCTATCTCCAAAATAAAGTAATAATAACCTAATAATCTTACATTTTTGAATCTTTTGCTCAAAGAAAACTTTAATAACCCTACAAAGAGTCAAATCATTTGTAAATTAATGATTTTTTAAAAATACACATACACAGGGGCAGCTAGATGGCACAGTGGATAGAGCACCGACCCTGGAGTCAGGGGTACCTGAGTTCAAATCCGGCCTCAGACACTTAACACTTACTAGCTGTGTGACCCTGGGCAAGGCACTTAACCCCAATTGCCTCACTAAAAAAAAATACACATACACAAGCTCTTCTATTAAAGAAAGAAAGAAGGAAAAGGAAAAGGAAGGGAGGAGGGAGGGAGGGAGGGAGGGGGGAAGGAAGGAAGGAAGGAAGGAAGGAACGAAGGAACGCAGGAACGAACCTTACAAACTGACTATCTTTCAGTCACAATTATCTAACTCAGCATAAAAGGCACATGTGATGTCACTATAGCTTTGATATTATAAAAGGCTCTTTCTATAAAAGCTCTTTGATCTACATTCATCTGTACTCCAGGTATTGCTAATTTAATTGCCTGAAATGTAAATATAAATTAATGAACAGTTTTTTTCAATTGTCATTTTATGGATTTTAGAAATTTTAAAGCATTTCTTTTGCACATCCATAATTATTTAATGAGATCTACATAAAGGCTTTTTAATTATATGGGAATAGTAATAATAATTATGAAGGCCCACCCTCAGCTGATAATGTATATTGCTCCAAAAAAATATTATGTCTGTTAGAAATAAATCATTTCTGCCAGTGAATGTCTCAGAGAATAATTTCTGACAATTAGAACATATGCAGCTTTCAATTTTTATCCTCATTGAAAAAAATTAATGGTTTGTAGACTCAGTAGAATTCTTTTTCCGGGTAGTCCTCTTTTCCCCTTTACTTTTATTTATCATCTTATTTTTTGGTGGCAGGAGTGTTCTTGCCCAATCTAAGAAGACTAGTGTAAAGAGAAATTGAAGCTGATTTTGCATGACAAAAATTTAATTTAAAATTGACGTAGTGGAATAGCTGATTCAAGTGTTAATTTGCTTGTGTGTTTGTTGGTGTGTTTTTACCAGCACCCAAATTGAGGATATCAGTGAAAGGAATTGTCATTTCTTTTCATCTTTTATCTGTAATTTCTATGTTAAGATTTCTAGACTCTACATAAACATTTAAAGTATTTTTTAATCTGGCAAAGATTGTATGTCTTGACTATTAAAATAACCCATTTTGCCATATGACACACTAAAATGATAATAAAACATTCAACAATGCAGACCATTGTTTTCTAGTAATATCTGAAAATTGAGAAGTTGGTGTTCTGAGGTGAATCTCCGGCCAACTACCTAAGCCACTTTCAAGACATTATTGGATGTCAACAATATTATCTTATTACGATTCCCATCTTCTGTGAACTAAACAAGAAATGCATTTTTATAAACCCTTTTACCTTTATTGGCTTAGTTATAACTAAATACCCCATTCTTTAAAAAAAAAAATACTGAAATAATGCCCTGAAATTAGAATGGCTCTACATTGCATTTTAAGGTTTAGGTTTAAAGAGAAAAAAATTAAGACTGGTCAATGAGATTAGTGTTGGGGGGGTAGAAGGAAGTCTGCAATTAGAAGTATCCTGGGGTTATTAGAGATAACAGTGCTCATATCCAATTAAGATGAAAACCATTTTACCAGTTTAATGTGCCACCTCTGGCAGTTTGGGTTTATTAGTTTTATCAGACTTGAGAACTGAAACTTGAAACGATACATATGCTGTGTACCAAGGAGATAAATGTTAAGTCTTTGGGATAATTGGTATAAAATAAGATGCCTCAAAAGTTATTGATTAACAGGCACTGTTTCCTTTCGAAAAGAGGGACACAAAGTGAGCATTTTAGACAGTGCATTCAAAGAACTGTAACAAGATTTCTGAAGGAAAAATATGACCTTCTTTGGTATCCTTCCCCCACACATACACACAAAAAGTTATGTAAGATATTCGCATAGTATGAGACAACTTTGTTATTATATAAAGGATCTCCCATGCTTATGCCTTTAGAGGAAGCAATACTTGATATAGGTAGTCAGAAGAGATCCAGGTTTGAATCTTGCTTCAGACATTTCCAGATTTTGTGTTCATGGGCAAGACATTTGACCTCTTTGAGCATCTATTTTCTCATCTATAAAAGGTTGGCAATAATACCCATGGAACTTACCTCAAAAGGTTGTTATAAAGATCAAATGAGATAATGTAGTAAAGCATTCTGCAGAGCTAAGAGTCCTAGTTAAATGCCAGGTAATATTATTATACAAAACTCAGACAGAGAGAATACTTCATGAGCAACAAGGTTCTCAGCTTTCTTATCTTTCCTTCCAAAATAAAGGATATAATAATTATTTATTAGGAATCAAACCTGTTAGGCTAGTTTCAAAATTTCAAAATAGAGTAGAATAAAAAGGTAGGTTTCTTTCCAATTAGCTTCTATGCCCTTGTAATATTTCTACAGTGGTTTTAATTTTTCAAAGTTTTTTTTCAATTTATCTTTACATTTCTATAGTACCCATCTGAGTGCCTCAGAATGATTAAAAAACAAATACATAAACAATAAAGCTTTCCACTTAAGCAGCAATAAAATCACTGTAGCATAACCTCAGTAGATGACTCCATGACTAATAAAATTCTTGTCACTCATGTCTGAAGCTGGGGGGTTGGGGGAACGGTGTACATAGAAGGGGTGGAAGGGAAGTCTTCACTCTCTAGGCACAGTGTTCTGAATGCCTGTCTTGGTGAGATCTATAACATATTATGATGAAGGTGTGATTCCTGGGTGATAATAAATATTAGAGGCTATTCCAAGAATGGCTATTTCCCATGACAGGGCAACTCTTAACTATTCAGAATCTATCGGTGGAATGTTAGAAGTAGATCATCTCTGTGGCCCTTCTGGAAGGCAGGCTGAATTTCTCACTTGTCAGGGGAGTTCCACTCCTTACCTGAATGCCCTTCTGTGTGTTGCCACAGGAAAGGATCTTATTGGGAGAAAGGGGTGGGGAGAGAGGGAAATGTAGAGGAGACCTGCATTACTTCTTACTGCTCAGGCGGACCTGTCCTGTGGGTGTGAAGAATTGCACTGTCAAATAGGGAGAGAATAGATAACCCCATCAGGGTGGCCTGTGGAAGTATAATTAGATGTCCTATGCTGTGTCCATGAAGTAAATTCTGTCTTCCCTTTCATGGGGAAAAAATGGACATATAAAGAAAACTTTTATGGGTTGTAAAAGGGGTGAGTACATGCAGAAGAATAGGTCATATAGTCACTTTCTGAATAGAATTCTAAAAAATTTAAATTTATGTGTGACAAAAAAAGATGTTAGGGTGTAAAGCAAAGTTTATATTGTGCTGGGAGACCTTTGGTTTCCAGGGGAAATTTTTTTTTTCTTTTTTCCCCCCTGCAGTAGGGAAGTTCATGAGCTGCCCAGGGCAAAACACACTAGACTTCACTACGTTGACATATTTCCTAGAAAATACCATAAAAAGCAGTGTTGAAAGAGACACGAAATTTGCAGAAATATTTGAGGACTTTAAAGATAGTCTAAGAAAATCTCTTCATTTTATGGTTGAGGAAATTGAGGATCAAAATGGTTAATTTCCTTGAAGAGCCAATGTCAGGTCATCTAACTCCAAATCTAGCACTCTAAAACTGGTTCAGAGCCAATGATTGTTATTATTACCTAATCATTGTTATATGACTTCTTTTCCTAAATGTAGCATTTTCTTGGATATAAAATATTTGGATAGTGTTTTGAAAATATTTCTGATTTTTAACATGCTTCTTGTGTAGAGGAACTATAAGCTTTATTTAAGTCAAAACCTATTAAAGTTTCCATGTACATGAATGGGGTTAAACCCTAGAAATATTGAGTAGTAATTACTAGTTATTTTACAAGAGTGATTCCTCTAGTATAAGAAAAATGCAACTTGAGGTCACAAAAAATGTATGGAAGACATTACCTTTGATGTGATAGATACAGAAAGGAGCTGGGGGCGGGGCTCATTTGGGGGGGTGGGGGAGGGGGACTATAGCTCTACTATCCAGCATCAACTTAAATGTTGTTCAGTCATTTTTTCAGTTGTGTCTGACTCTGTGACCCCATTTGGGGGTTTCTTGGCAAAGATACTGGAGTGGTTTTCCATATCCTCGTCCAGTCTAATTTTACAGATGAGTAAACTGAGACAATGTTAAGTGACTTGCCAAGGATCACACAGCTAGTAAGAATCTGGAGCCAGGTTTGAACTCAGGAAAAAGTGTCTTCCTGATTCCAGACGTGGCACTCTATCCACTTTGCCACCTAGCTGCCCCCTCAAAAAATATTAAGCACATGCAATCCCAGATACAAGGAATAAGAAAAAAAGAGACCCTGAATTCAGGAAACTTACTATCTAATGAAGGAAAAGACTTGATCACAGGGAACTATGATATAAAGAGGCTTAAAATTAGTGCCAAGGAGAGGACCAGGAAATGTGCTATGAAATTTGAATAAGGAGTACTTTTGTTGAGGCAAGGAGGAAGATAAGATAGAGAAGGCTTTATGGAATAGGTGATACCTGAACTGAGCCTTAAGGAAAGGATTTCAGCAGATGATATGAGTGGCAGATCTCCAGGCATAAAGAACAGCATGAGCAAAGGCTTGGAAATTGTTTGCAGGGCAGTTAGGTGGCGCAGTGGATAAAGCACCAACCTTGGATTCAGGAGGACCTGAGTTCAAATCCGGCCCCAGACACTTAACGCTTACTAGCTGTGTGACTCTGGGCAAGTCACTTAACCCCAATTGCCTCACCAAAAAAAAAAAAAAAAAGGAAATTGTTTGGGGTACCAGTGAGAATGAGGGACAGGTAGTTTGGCTGGAATATTAACTGTTTGGTGGTATCAGTAGGTTAGTAGCTACAGTATACAAAGCAGCAAGGTTGAGTAGATTAAAATGCAGGAGATGTGGGTCTTAGTCCTAGTTCTGCAATGGGAAGGAAGGAAGGAAGGAAAGAAAGAAAGTAGGAAAGAAAGAAAGTAGGAAGGGAGGGAGGGAAACAAAGGAGAGGAGAGGGGGAGGAAAAAGAAGGGGAAGAAGAGGGCATAAAACACATGTGAATAAAATAGAAGTAATAGTAAAATACAGGTTCATTCTCATTAAGGAGAGAAATATTTATGTACCCATAAATGTTTAAAAATAACTAAGCAGAGGCTGCATTGGCTTAGGGTTAGAGGATAATGAATCTGCAAATCATCATTGATTAAGCTATGAATTCCAGAGATCATCATCTTGACTTAAGAAAGTTTCTTCAGCTTTTTTTCTTAATTTTTAAAAGTAGATTCACTCAATTAATATTTATTGAACACTTACAGGATACATAGTTTTCTTGTAGGGTGTCAAGTATCTGTTCTCTGTGGAGGAAAGGGGAATCCTCCTGCCCTTTTTACACTTCCTCTCGAAGCCAAAAGCTTTATCTTTCATTAATAGTACTTTCCCTGCACTATGTTTTTTCTATGTTCTGGTAAGAGAACCTGAGACCAGTGTTACAGCAAAGACATCACAAGGCTCTTTGAAGTTCCCCTGAAGAGCATGGGGTGTATGGGGTTTTCAGGAGGACTAGGCCTTCTTCTATGAGGGCTTGCCAAGCCTTTTTCAAGGCTTGTCATCCACCTTTGGTGTCCACCTGATTCATCTGACTTTCACCTGTGGTTCCAAGAAGCTAGAGCATGCGCCACATCCTGGTAAAACCATCACAGCAGATGCACTAAAACCAGGTTGAGGGTGGTTGATAAACCTCAAACCCATTGGTGAGTTAGGGGGATGTATACTCCAAGCATGTGAAGACTTTCTCCAGTGGAATGGGAGAAAGACAACAATTTGTTCCAATGGCCACAAAGGTGGCTGAAGCAGGCTTTGTGGAAAGCTTAGAGTTTGGTCAGATGCTGAAAACACCAAAGTCATTCACTGCAACCCAAGCCATTGCCAGTCATCTTGACTTTTGTCCTGTCACTGGACTTTGATGACTCAGGAAGAGAGAATGCAGCTGATGACTTTGTGCAACTCGGCCTCACTTAAATCCAATTCATGCACAAGTTAAGACATCAATCATGATGTCATTGGTCCTCTGAAAATGAAAGGCAAACAACAAGAGCACATTCAGGATGCCATCAGTAGGAAAAGAGTTTCTGAACTTAGTGCCTCTCTATTCCTACATAGAAATAGTCCATTAAGAATTGCCTGGGGCAGCTAGGTGGCGCAGTGGATAGAGCACAGGCCCTGGATTCAGGAGGATCTGAGTTCAAATCCAGACTCAAACACTTAACACTAGCTGTGTGACCCTGGGCAAGTCACTTAAACCCAATTGCCTCAAAAAAAAAAAAGAATTGCCTATGGGGTTATGGGTTTCTAGTGCTCAGAATCAGGGAATTTGGTAGTATGTCTATATGGTATTCCTGGTCAGGACTGCAAAAATGGAATTACTAGTGGAAAGAGGCACGGGGCCTTCATTAGTGTGGCTACAAGCACAGATAGAAAGGATTTCTAATCTAGTCATCAATCAACAAGCATTTATTAAGGGACTGTTATGTGCCAGGCACCGTACCAGGTGCTGGGGATACAGATACAAAATTGGAGATAGTTCCTGCCCTGAAGACACTTCCAGTACTTCTAAAAGGCTCAGCCTCTTTGTCCATTCAGAGTTTACTGGGATTAAAAGTGTGAATGTATTAAACTTCTGCTTGATCCTTAAATTCTAAAAAGAGAGGATAGGTATACTTGACTGTGATACTCACAAATCATAAATGGGGATATGTAAATATGAAAAAATGGGGAAATGACTGCTGATTATAACCAAGGTGATTTACTACAGTAAGTGTGAGAAACTCTCCTAAGACACCATTGAACAAGACAAAAAAATCATAAGACCACATAACTCTTTAGCAAATTTTGTTGTTCACATTTGGACAACAAAGTTTCTTTTAAGCCCATAAAATTGAAATTTTTACTGGATTGTAAATTCTGTACTTTGAAGTGCTCCATTTCTCAATTTTCCTTTAAGAATTATTTTTGATAGTACACCCAGAGATTCAGATGTTATTATTATTATTAGGTTTTCTTTAACTTCAGGTAATAATATTGTTTTTATTGAAATTTAACAATGTCCTAATTTGGTTTAAAACAGAAACACCAAATTTTTCTCCAAAATATTGATAGCATTTGACTAAATTTCAAGGAGTACCTGGTGTATCCTCATCCTATTGTGATACCCTACTTTATTTTTTATTTTATTTTATTTTTTTTGTGGGGCAGTGAGGATTAAGTGACTTGCCCAGGGTCACACAGCTAGTAAATGTCAAGTGTCTGAGGCCGGATTTGAACTCAGGTCCTCCTGAATCCCGGGCCAGTGCTCTACCCACTGCAACACCTAGCTGCCCCCCATGCCCTACTTTATCTTACAAATATTTCTACATCCCTGTTTGTTGCTTTCTATTTCAAGAGTCCAAGTCAAATTATTGTTAGCCCCAAACTTCCTTGTCTTCAGAGCATTACCTTCTGTTTCTTTGCCTTGCCCTCTGCCCTCAAGTTTTTCAATTCTCCTTCTAAGCCTCCAGACATAGGCATGAACCAAACTAGAATCCAGTTTGGAAAAGTACTTGTTTACATATTATTCTTTGAGCCCTCTCTTTTTGATTCATGTTTTGGGGAACCAAAACTCCTTAGTAAACAAACCTAATTTTAAAAAACAAAACAAAACAAAACTTCTTCATATTATGAGTAAAAGAAAAAAACACAAAACAATACTGCCAAAATCTCATCTAGCCACATACCTAAGCAATGAGCTCTATATTCTTATTAGAAATTTTTAAAAAACATACATTCTTCCAAAATATTTTAAAAGTTACCTACTTTTCAAGCACTTTTAATTTATAAATTGAATTCAACAATGATCCAACTAAAGCCTAATACAGTTTGTCTATATTTGTTTACGTTTAAAATTTTAAATATGTGATTTCTTATAGAAATTCAAATACTCTATACATCTTGACCCTTAAAAAAACAAACAAAAAATAAAGTATAACCCACACAGCATTCATTATTGGTTAGGAAAGGATATGGAATGGGACTTAATGCCATAAGAGAAAAATTAGCCAAATAAGTATTTTTAGAATATAATATTATTAAATGGTAAAGTGACTTTAAAACTTTTGTTGACTATAAGAAAAATTTAGTGCAATTTGATTTAAAAAATTACTTAAATATGAAATCAAAATTGGTTCCAAATTGTGTTAATTTTAAGTTTTATATGAGCGTTTAATAAGAATAATGTCAACACAAAAGTCATAAGAAGGAGCACCAAGAAAAAACAAATGGGGGTTGGGGGCAATGTAATAGATTAGCTAATTTCCCCTTCTTATATCTGAATATTTAACATGAAGAGAAAACCCTGTTCTATTTTTCAGCTGGAATAACAGCAGTTTCTGTTTCTAACCTGGGAAGAATGTGGTTTGGATTGAAAAGCACCCCTGTCCTATTGTTAGACTCCCCCAGCACTGATCCTTGCTTTTAACATCATAATGCAGGATGCTCTTTACTGGATTATCTTGAGAAGGGATTAACTCCTTCAAGACTTCTTAGGAGGCAAGGTGTTTTGAGCCCTAAATACACACCAATTGCCTGCTTAACTCTTCATCTTATTTTGAAAACTGCCCAGCTGGAATTCAAATTCTTTTCCATAGAGCTGAATTTTATTAGTAGCAAAGTTTGAGTTGGGGGCAGCAGATGCTAAATATAAGCACTGTTCTTTTAATCTTGTGGGGCCAAATGTTTCAGCTATTTCACTGAGACAGTCCTGGCAGGATAAGACTCAATCCAGAGGTTGCTATAACCATTGCAAGCACTAAAGTATTGTCCCAATTTCCTAAACTTGGGACATAAGCTTTCTAGAACAAATTTTGCTACAGTATTTCTATGTCAATATCACTCTATGTATGTATGTATGTATGTATGTATGTATGTATGTATGTATGTATAGATATATACTTGACTATTATACCTTGGCTTTTAACATCATTATCAGTACTGGGTTTTTATAGGTTGTATTTTTTTGCTCACACGAGATAGAATACAAATGCCTAATATGAAAAAAAAAGCCTTGAAAAGAGGACTAATTGCTCTATAATTTATAATCAAGTGGCTTCTTCAACCTATGCTTCTTTATCTTAATAACCATTCATTTCTGTCTACCTAATTTATTGGAACTGAAATCTTGCATTTGTTCGATGTTCATCTTACCCCTCATCTAACCTTGTTTCTGTTATTAACCTATTCCATTGTATTATCATTTGATTTGCAAAGAAACAAGGGAGACCTTAAAAGTTTTCCTGCATTCCTTTACTTTTCTGTTTAATTCAAACTTCCTTTCTGCATACATTATGGGATAAAACTTTTTATTTTTTTTTTAATAACAGAATATTTTTCTTTGAAAAGACTTAAATTGTTCAGTAATTCTGCGTATCTAAACGTAGAAAAATGTAGAAACGCTTTTCCTTGTGAATTTGTTTTCCTTTTTCTAGTTTATTTTCTATGAAATAACAATATGCATCATCTAAAAATTATCAAAGATTGAATTGAATAATTAAAATAACCTATCCTAATTGACTGAAAAAAAGGAAGAATGTGAAAAGGAAAATAGTCATTTTGAGAGGTGAGATTTCTCAATTTTAACCAACTGAGAGGACCCAGGTGCACTTTTATTGTGAACTAAACGAAATACGCTCTTATTCATTTTTTCAATAATAACTGTATTCTAGAGACTGTGCTTTAATTGTAAATAATCCTCCACATTCTTTCAGTGTAAACTCTTTAAGGAGTCATGAATTTTATTTATACTCTCTCTCTCTTTGAGAGTCTTTTGTTTATTTGCTGTTTCGTTCTTTGTGAAATAACACTCCCAGAGGAAAATCCCCCTCTCTGCTTAAGGAATTAGCCCAGAGACAAAAGCAGAGAATTCTTTAAGCCTTGTTTTGTGCTAAGAGAAATGTTTGACATTTCTGTGGAGAGGTGTTTAGTTTGGATTCATTAGGTCTTAGGGACTCTTTTCTCTTTTTTGGCCTTTCAGTTTCTGTCACTGTTTTTTTTCTGTGTTTGGTAGACTGAAGAGAATTTGCCAGTGTGTAATTAGGTTTCCTACATTTGAATAGCAAAAATCCAGTTGTGTTTTAAATGGGGAGTCCAAGTATTCCCCACTCTCAGCAGGCCCAAACCTGAATCCTCCTTTCTGATGCCTGCTGAACTAAAGAAAAGTGCAGCAGGAGGGGGGGGGGGGACGGGGAACGCTTTACCAGAAGGTTATGTAATGATTGTAATAAACACCTCTAATAAGCATCCTTAAACATAGGCACCATACCACCCATTCCACAGGTTTGTTCAAGAGGGCAAAGGCCTTTATTTAAGGCAGTAAAGTTAAAGCACAGAAACCTAAAGAGCTTTGATTTTTAATTCAAACTAAGGAGCAATTAATAGATATCCTTATGTTCCAATTTGGACCTGCAATTTTGTATCTGAAAAGGACTTTAGAGATCATCTTGTCCGGTTGCTTAATTTTTACAGATCAGGGAAACAAGATGAGAGTCACATTTACTTGTAATGCTGAGACTAGAAACCAGGCCTACAGTCTGCTTTTCTACAACTCCACAGCATTTCCACTATTTTCATCACTTTAAGCCTATGTATTTTCTTTTCAGTGATTTATTTGAATCCTCTCTGACTGGTACTGCCTGCCACACTACTATTACATTGAGAAATACCATACTTGCCTGAGATGCTGTGAAGAGTGCACTATGGACTAAAAGTCAAGAGATCAAGGGTCTAACAGTGATGGCCCTGAGACCGATTAATTCTTTAGCCTTGGGCAAGTTTCTTCATCTCTTCCCTGCCTCAGTTTTCTCATCTGTAAAATGATGGGCTTGGACTAGATAATCTATAAGATTTCTTCTAGCTATAGCATCAAATGAACTATTGGTATCTCCCCATGGTTGAGATAGTTTGAATTTTCCTTAAAAGATAGAGACTAGGGGAAGCTAAGTGGTGCAGTGGATGGTGCAGTGGATAGAGCACCGACCCTGGAGTCAGGAGGACCTGAATTCAAATCCGACATCAGACACTTAACACTTACTAGCTGTGTGACCCTGGGCAAGTCACTTAACCCCAATTGCCTCACTAAAAAAAAAAAAAAAAAGATAGAGACTATTGGCCAGGTTGGTGATTTCACTCTGTGATGATGAGATATTACCAAAAGTTAGAATATGACCATTTTCCTAAAGTAAAAGCCAAAGACTTTCCAATTTTTTTTAAATATTCATGTTTTCTATTTAGTTATAACCTTGTGTTTAATACATATGGTTTTTCCTTCCTGATTTTATTTCTGTCAATAATAAATAAGGGGAAAAAACCCCATGAGACTCCATTTAGGAACAATTCAGAGATTAGTCCTTTTCTGAATCTTCACTAGCCAAAGAGGTTGTACAGGCTCCCGTCCAACTAAATCCCAATTGATGTTCCAAAGCTTTGTGGTCTTGGCCCAATGGCCTATGACTTTGAGCTTCAGAAACATGCCCTCAGGCAATTTCAGTGCCTTATGTTACACATTCACTCCACACCTCTAGTGTGATGAAGTTAACAGGACTACATAGAAGCATGATCACTGAGTCCTCCCTATTGACATCCTTATTGGGAAGAGAGCTTTCTTTGGCTAACAATAACCCTTTGGTAGATTTGGCTGGGAAATCCTTAACCCAAAACAAAAGACAGAAACATTGATGAAAGGCAGAGTACCCATGTTTAAATGGTGAGAAGCCTGAAAATAACAAAAGTCTCAACTAAAGGATTTCTCCATTCTGAACTGAACCCCACTCCTCAAACATGTTTTTCTCTTTTCTGACGCCTGAGAAAATTTAAATTACAGGCCCCTCAAGAAAAAGTGTATGAAGTAGTTCCCTTCCCCCCCCCCCACTTTAACATAGCACCCTTCACAATAGTCTTGATAGTGGACCAACTCCTTTTCATGGTGTCCCAAGGACTTCCATGTTTGTTCTAGAATTTATTTAAGCATAGATATTTCCTGCTACAGTATAGTAAACTTTATATGGTATAGTGAGCCTTATAAGGTATAGTGAACCTTATATGGTTATACCTCTTAAATATGGGATTCAAAACTGTAGCTAAAATTACACAAGCATTATTATTGTTCCTCATCAAAATTCACCTTGAAAAACCACATGCTTCACGGAGTTTCCTTTCTAAAATGAAGACCTGGAATAACAGAAAATGAAAGGGCTGCAATATCTTTGGTTTGAATCAATAAAGTGAATGGAAGCTCTACACAAACAGAAATGAAAGATAAGATACTAAAGAAAATAAAGAATTAAGACAATGGGCTTGGAAAATAAAAATTTGAGTGGGAATAATCAGTAGAAATTGAGATTTTTTTTCACAACATGAAGAATATTTTGATGGCTATTTTCCACTGAGGGTGCAGTGGAGGAAAGAAGAAATGTTATTGCATGAAGTTTTGAAGTATATCAGCTGAAATTCTAGCATGCAGGTTAGTTAACTGGATTAATCATTCTAACCTGACCATTGAATTAACTTCACCGAGAACATTTCTGCAGCTTCTTTCAGTTAAGGAAAATGTCTTCACATCCAGGGATGAAATGCTATTTGGTAATCCTGATCAAATCTTGACTTGACTTGTTATTCTTTACCCATCACCACAATCTGCCATGCTCAACAAATTTTAAATAACGTGAAACTAATAGTTTTTGCATATCTGGAAGCTAAGAGAGCCAGAAAAATATGAAAAGGGGCAATGCAGAATGACTTTCAGTCCTCCAGGCTGATGAGATCACATGGTTTATTAAATAATCTTAAAGGCTGAGAGGAAAATAAAATTTAATTTTTGGCACCGTAAGAAACGTTGTGGAAGACAATTTTACATTGTCTAGATTGATTACAATAATCCTATAGGACTTTTACAACCCCTTTTCTCATTCTTACAATATATGATTTCAAGCATATCTTTGTAAATGGTAGGGTTTTAATAAATATTTGTAAGATTAAACTGTTGAATAACTACTATATAGGTTGTTGGGAAGGTAGCAAGAAGAGGAAAAGTTCTGATAATGAGTGTCCTTGTTGAACTTTGAAAATATACTGAAAAAAATAAAGATTGAGAGTTAACATAAAATCTCTTATGATTTTAACATAATAGTTCTGTTTAAATTAATTCCATCAGTTTATGCTTCCTTCTTTCCATAATTATTATAAAAGAAAAAGAATAAAAACATTCAGCAAAATTACAATTAGTCATAGTAATAATAATAGCTAGCATTTATATAAGTACTATAAGATTTACAAAACACTTTATATAAATTATCTTATTTTATTCTCACAATAACACTAAGAGGCAGATGCTACTTATCCACATTTGACAGATGAGAAATTGAGACTGAGAGAGTTTGACTTGCCCATGATAACACAACCAATAAGTGCCTAAGGCTAGATTTGAACTCAGTTCTTTCTGACTCCAAGTCCTCTGTGCTTTCCACTGCATTTCACATCAACTCTCTGACAGTGTAGAAAAGAATCTAGGCTCATAGAACTGCCCCCCTCTTCTGCAATGAAAGGAGGTAGGTACATCTTAATTCTTCTTAGGAGCGAGCATGGTCATCACAATTAAGCAATTTTCAGGGGGGTTTCACTGTTTGTTCTTTCCTTTTACATTTTTGTAGTCCTCTGTGTTATATTGTTTTCTTGGTCCTGCTTACTTCATTCTTCATTAGCTCATATATTCCTAAAGAAGAGCAATATTCTATAACATTCAGATATCACAAAGTATTTAGCCATTTCCCAATTGCCGGGCACCTACTTTGTTTGTAATTCTTTGTTAATGTGCACAAACACACACATGTTGCAATGAATATTTGGTGTATAGAGGACTTTTCTTTCTATATTTGGCTTCCAAACAATGAGATCTCTGGGTAAAGTCTATGGACATTTTTATGACTTTTCAATCCTGATTCCAAATTGTCTTCCAGAATTCCACATTTATCTGTCTTACCAAAATTGCTACAAAATCATCTATTTCTATCTTATGTCATCTTTGCCAATTTCCTGGCTATGAGGTAAAAAGGAAGACTTGGTTTGAGTTTCATTTTTATTACTAGTTATTTGGAATAATCTTTTATATGATTTTTAATAATTTGCAACTCTTTTTTTCATATTCTTTGACCACTTCTACATTGCATAATAGTTCTGGTCATATACTTGGGTTAATTCCCTATACATTTGGATATCAGACCCTAATTACAGATATTTGATAGAAACACTAATTTTCCCAATAAATACTTTCTTTCATTAGCCGTAATGCAAGCATATTTATCTGTCAACAATTTTTTGTTAAAAATTGAACGCCAATGATGTTCTAAAAAAGATTTATGATAAAATCGTATCAGTGTTTTATGTTCACATGTGCATTTTTCTCTTCAACTCATATAAAATCACTTAGCATTATTTCCCACACTTTAAAAAAAATCTACCAAATAAAGTATGTTCTAATGTACAAGAAAGGCTGTCTAGAAAAGCTTTCATGCCTTGTCTCACAGGCCTCAGCCTCCTAGGATCTCAATGTGCAGATTCAGTGCCTTCAGATACTGGAACTATTTAAAACCAAATGTGGTTCTATTTTTTTAGAATCTCCATGTAAACACACTTCTTATCTTCTAAACAAAAAAGCTACTATCTCTGCATAACATTCCTATTATTTGTTAATTACTCTTCTGATAAAAACATTAAATAAATATGATCCTTAAACTTCTTAATAAAAAAAATTGCCTTCTTTAGCCCACTATAAAAATTTGACATATTTTATGATTAAATATGGATTTGTAGTTCTAAGACACCACACAAATTAGCATTCCTTTTAGGACAGTAACTTTTTTTTGTACAATGACCAAACTATGCCCCATCCTCCCTCACATGCTTGCAGATAAGACAAAATGACTTCAAGCATTAAAGACGCTAATGTGATTATGTCCCATATTTTCAGTTGATTTCTAACCATGCTTGCCTCTGTGTGAGGTCTAAGATGCTCTGGTCTATATTATAAGAAAACATGTTTAATTTCCAAAGGGAATTGCTGAAGCCAAAAGAGATGTACTTTGAAGACTGAACTTCGGGAAAATCATTTGAAGAAATATTAAAACCTTAAAAATACTATAAATATACATTAAATATATCTTAGTTACACTTTTAATCATTGGCATTTAATTGAATTGAATGAAACCTAATGACATTTCTATGTTTTAAACATTGTTTCTATTTCTCTAAATATAAACTTGTAACTCAATAAAATCTGAAGGTTTCTTTTCCTTACTCTTAACGTTGATAAAATATAGAAATCAAATGTTTTGTTCATATGAGCTAACAGGAAGATTTTGTATTTTATTAACCAAACTCAGTATATAATGGAGCAATTTTCCATATTCGATGAGGATTATGAGTATTCATTTGGAGATATTGTTTCAAATGTGATCATCTCTCATTTTTTATTCTTGCAAAATAAAGACCTTTTCCCCCCTAAGTTGACTGTCACTTTTGAAATGGAAAACATGATAAATTATGGCCCATTTGCCTTGCTATGCTTTATCAAGCTCATTAGAGATGATACATGATCTGAACTTTAGAGAAGAAAAAACACAACACATGGGGCTCCTCTTATCTTCTCTGTTTACTTCTGAAATCTTGCTGGTTTACTTGTTGCACAAACTGACCACCTATTAAGGCAAAACTAGTCTTGTCTGTGAAACTCATGGTTTTCTTCCAAGACATACCCAAACTTGAGCTGTAAATTCTCAAAGGATGATGTCATCTACCAGTTTTGATACATGTAGCTCAGAACATTTCTTTCTACATTTCCATTGTCATGTTATGCAAACAAACAACTTCATGTTCATGTGTAGACTAAATGGCAAAGGTTGCCTTTTTAAAACAGTTTTCCAGAGAAATATTCTCAGAAGGTAACACATGTTTCCAAGACCTTCAGTTAGCCTCTCTTTAATGAAAACAGCTTTCATCCATAAATTCAAACAATCCTCTTCCTATTTTAAAACCATCATGCTTAACTATTCATTGTTAAAGAAAATTTAATTCATTTAAGTAGACCTCATTAAAGTGCCAAATACATTTTTAAAAGAATGTTAGAAATGTTAAAACATAACAAGGACTCAAGTTTAGTGCCTGGACTTTTTATATCTCTTTTCCTTAATTTCAAATTTCTAATTTACTGTCAAAACATAGAAAAGCTTGCAATGACTAAGGCCACACAGGTGAAAAATTTCCTCTGATTTGTTTGCTTTATCATTTCAACACTAATTCCAAAGGAATTAGTCTCTAAGAACTGGTTTAAAGTGAAATTTTTTTAAAACCTTAGATCTAAAATTTGAAGTTTGTTCCTTAAAAAAAAACAAAAACTTTTTAGAGTTCTCTTTCATTAACAGATATTTTAGCATTGGCATCTGTGGTTAATTAGCTTTTCTGTTCACATTACATGGATATGTTTAATTCAAATGATAACCACATTTCAGAAAACATCTTACAATTGCAGTATAAATTATTAGCATTACCTAGCTGATTTGTCATTCCTAATCAATACTAACATTTTGACAACTTTTTATTTTTATTTTGGTGAGGCAATTGGGGTTAAGTGACTTGCCCAGGGTCACACAGTTAGTAAGCGTTAAGTGTCTGAGGCTGGATTTGAACTCAGGTCCTCCTGAATCCAGGGCTGGTGCTCTATCCACTGTGCCACCTAACTGTCCCATTTTGCCAACTTTTGAACCAATGTGAACATGTATATAAATACATATATACATCTGTATATGAATGTAATTGTACACATATACATACATACATATGCATTTACATAGAGAGAGTATTGTGTGTATATGTATGTATAAGGAATTTTAGGGTCAAGATTAATATTCTTTGCAGGGGGTATTGATTGTGTGTGTTTGTGTGTTGAGAGGGGAGGGTTGTGTTTGCAGCTGAATTGAATGTGAACTGGCAACTACTCTCTGACTTACAGTCAGAAATTTGCTGGGGCACTGAGATGTTAAATGAATTCTTGTGATATGTCAGAGACAAGATTTGAACCCAGGCTTTCCTGACTTCAAGGCTGCCCTGTTATCTGCCTTGGCATGCCGATGCTGAATTACGTATTTTATCTTCTAAATAGAGCTATTTATAATATCTAGACTATAAAACTAATCATATGGAGTAGACTAGTTTTATCATCTTTTTATCCTAACATATCATGGTGGCATTTTAACTGCAGTCATATTTAAAGGGGGAAAAAATCGACCTGCTACTATTTTATACAATCTTTACTAATCCATGAGGCCTTCCCTGATTCACCTCCAAGGCAAACATTATCTTTCCTCTGAACTATTAACATTGTGTAACACCTGGGATAGTTTATAGCCTATCTTCTATTATGGTTATTTATATAGGTAATCCTACTAGGATTAATTCTGGAGCCATATTTTTAGTGTTGGGATGGATCTAGATGTTTACACCATTCTAGAGCACATTTTTAGAGCTAGAGGTGATCTAGTTCAATCCCTCATTTTATTTATGAAGAGAGATTAAAGGTCTTGCCTGAAATCACAAATCTAGTAAGATGCAAAATCAGAATTTGAACTGAGATCCTTTGATTCCAGAGCCAGTTCTCTATGCACTGCAATGAGGCTAGTGTTTTAAGACTTTTTCTTACTATGTAGGCATAGTGTCCAGTGACATATACAGAAAGCCCTAAATAAATTTAGTTGCATGAGCATGAATGGGTAGGTAGATGGATAAATTTTGAAAAATATTGGGGCACCTAGTTGGCACAGTGAACAGAGCCCTGGATTCAGGAGGACCTGAGTTCAAATTTGACCTCAGACACTTGACACTTACTATCTGTGTGACCCTGGGCAAGTCATTTAACCCTCACTTCCCAGCAAAAAAAAGAGAAAGAAAAGAAAAGAAAAGAAAAGAAAAGAAAAGAAAAGAAAAGAAAAGAAAAGAAAAGAAAAGAAAAGAAAAGAAAAGAAAAGAAAAGAAAGAAGGAAGGAAGGAAGGAAGGAAGGAAGGAAGGAAGGAAGGAAGGAAGGAAGGAAGGAAGGAAGGAAGGAAGGAAGGAAGGAAGGAAGGAAGGAAGGAAGAAAGAAAGAAAGAAAGAAAGAAAGAAAGAAAGAAAGAAAGAAAGAAAGAAAGAAAGAAAGAAAGAAAGAAAGAAAGAAAGAAAGAAAGAAAGAAAGAAAGAAAGAAATTATAAAAGAATCTTAGATCCCCATAATAGGTTCTGTGAATCTATCAAACATAATGGGACTTTTTACAAATTTAGTTTGAGTGTCTTTAAGTCAATATGGGGTATGTTATGATAGTTAATAAAATATTTTTATCCAATTCTTTGACAAGTTGGCTGTCACCAATCTATAGAAGGATTCCCTCTCTGAGTTTATATATTCTCATCATTAGTCACAAAGATGCCTGGGGAGTCTTTCCCAGTGAACGAATATTGAATTCACCCTCTAAGAATTTATAAAATGAGGAAGTTGGAAAATATGGTCTCTAAGGCTCCCCTAGCTCAAAAACTATGATTTTATGATCAAGCTGAAATATGCATCATTGAATAGATCCCCACATAGATATCCTCTGTTTCCTGATTCCCCAGCAGTACAAGCCCCTACTATAGATTTATGCAAGACACCTTGGGACTAACTGCCATGTTACTCAAACGTTTTTCTGCCCTACTCAGAGAGACAGCAGCCAGAAACATATGCAATACCCAGGAGTGAAAAAAAAAAAAAAACACTGGATCACCACAGCTGAGCTGCTATAAGTTTCTTTGAAGTCACAGCTGTTGTCCACTTCCCTACCCTGTCACATATCATGTAGTACCTCTCAGAAGTATAGGCTATTTTGATCAGTATAGGTTTAAGTTATTTCTTAAAGCAGTGAGAGAAAAGGCTAGTTATTTGTATAGCTCCTGCTACCTTCTGGTGACCTCACCCCAGGACCTCTGAGAACTTCTTCTTGCTGCTTCCTAGATAAGTTGTTCAGCTGTCCTGACCTGCCAATTTTGTAATAGACCATGTTCACCAATGACAATTATCCTATGCTCAGTGGCACAGTGAACAGAGCCCTGGATTCAGGAGGACCTGAGTTCAAATTTGACCTCAGACAGTTGACACTTACTATCTGTGTGACCCTGGGCAAGTCATTTAACCCTCACTTCCCAGGAAAAAGAGAGAGAGAGAGAGAGAGAGAGAGAGAGAGAGAGAGAGAGAGAGAGAGAGAGAGAGAGAGAGAGAGAGAAAGAGAGAAAGAGAGAAAGAGAGAAAGAGAGAAAGAGAGAAAGAGAGAAAGAGAGAAAGAGAGAAAGAGAGAAAGAGAGAAAGAGAGAAAGAGAGAAAGAAAGAAAGAAAGAAAGAAAGAAAGAAAGAAAGAAAGAAAGAAAGAAAGAAAGAAAGAAAGAAAGAAAGAAAGAAAGAGAAAAAAGAAAAGAACCTGGTATCTAGTCTACTTCTATTTTGCAAACCTCAAAGTCAGATTCTAGGCAAAAAGCTAGAGAATAGGAAGTATTTCTTTTAATATTTGGGAAGATATTTCGATTTAAATTATCTGCATGCTTTAAAAGAATATAATTTGGGGGGCAGCTAGGTGACACAGTGGATAGAGCACCGGCCCTGGAGTCAGGAGGACCTGAGTTCAAATCCAGCCTCAGACACATGACACTTAATAGCTGTGTGACCCTGGGCGAGTCACTTAATCCGGATTGCCTCATCAAAAAACAAAAACAAAAACAAAAAACAAAAATAAAACAACCAAAAAACACACAAAAGAATACAATTTGATGGGACATTTAAGAAATTGTATCAATCTAAAGAGGTCTTAGCCACTAACATGTAAAGTTTTAAGGGTGTTAAGAGAAGATTATTGAGAAACTGTAAATACTCTTTAAAAAAAGATATACCTTGGGCGGCTAGGTGGCACAGTGGATAAAGCACCGGCCCTGGAATCAGGAGTACCTGAGTTCAAATACACTTGACACTTACTAGCTGTGTGACCCTGGGCAAGTCACTTAACCCCCATTGCCCTGAAAAAAAAAAGATATACCTTACAAAATTTTAAATTAAGGAGGACCAGTATAAGCACTTATATAACAAGTCTCTAACAATATTTCTTTTTCTATGATATACAATAAAATATTTGCCAGTGCCTTCAAATAAGTGACAAGCTTAAATACTTGCAAGTCAGGTAGGTGCAGTTATTGAGCTGAGTAACATAAGAAAAAACTGAGGAATCTGAAGAAATATGCTAAGGTGGTTCTCACAGAGCACCAAGTAAAATGGAGAGGTCTGATTGGTTACTTTTATCAATTTTATTTAAATTACTTGCCTTTGCTTTCTCTCTCCCAGTCCATATCATTCTGTTACCAGTTAGTCCCTCAGGGAAGGTAGGTGGCACAGTGGATAGAGCACCAGACCTGGATTCAGGAGGACCTGAGTTCAAATCCAGCCTCAGACACTTTACACTTACTAGCTGTGTGAGCCTGGGCAAGTCACTTAACCCCAATTGCCTCACAAAAAAACCCAACAACAACAAAAAACAAAAACAAAACCACAACAAACAGTTCCCCAATGACTGAAGTGGTAAAAAGCAAAGGGTTAATGGCCAACAGTCATGGTCAAAGAAAATGCTAGTATTGTCTCATTTTTCATCATTGTGACAGAAAAATAAGGAAGTCTTAGAGTGAAAACAGCCAATCCCAGAACAGAAACCGAAAACAAGTCAGGTCAAACAGGACTGGACACTGTGGCCACCAGGCCCTGCTAATTGACAGAGAAATGAAGACAAAACCCTAGAGTCAAAAAGCACAAAGAGAACTCTAGTAAACAAAGTTCTGTCATGGTGGCTAAAAGTTGTTGCATGTAAAGGAGCCATTTTATAGTATTTCAGACTAGTCTCCTTAAAGAATCCATTTTACCACAATTCCTGCTACTCAAAAGTCTACAGTAGCTCAAATTCCTTCTACATTTATGTCTAAACTCTTCTGCCTAGTGTTCAAGGCCCTCCATAATCTGTACCCAACACATCTATCCATTGTCATGTTCCTAGGATAAATTCTTCTTTTAAATTAGGCTTGGTATTAATGTACATCATGCATGCCTTATGAGTTAATGTTTCCATGAATTTGCTCAGGTCCTTGTCCTAAATATCCCTATATTGTTGTTCAATCCTGTCCAAGTCTTTGTGACTGCATTTGGAATTTTTTGTCAAAGATACTGGAATAGTTTGCCATTTCCTTCTCCAGCTCATTTTACAGATAAGAAAACTGAGGCAAACAAGATTAAGTGACTCGTACCAGGTCACACAGCTAGTAAGTGTCTGAGGCCAGTTTGAATTCGAAGAGGAATCTTCCTGACTCTAGGCCTGATGCTCTATCCACTGTATTACCTAGCTCCCCAATCCTTACATCCCCATCCCAAATATCTCTATGGCATTTCCCATACCCTAAATCCAAATCCTGCGTATCCTTCAAAGTTCAAATAAAGTTCTCAATACCTTGACACACATTAACCACTCCATTTTTTAACTCTCTTTGACACATCTCTTTTGTAAATGACTAAGTCAAAAGGTTGGTATATTAGAAAAGTGGATTTGGAGTTAGCTGACCTGAGTTCAAATCCTTATTCTTTTATTTACTGCCTACATATCTGTGGCTAAGTCACCTCACTTCTCTAGACCTTAGCTACTTTATTTTTTAAATGAGAAGGTCCCTTTCAGTTATAGATTGGATGATTCTATGACTTATGAATTATGTAGGTGGTACTCTTATCAAAGGGTGGTCACTCTGTGTCTCAGGCTTGTCTTTTTCACAACCTGAAATCTTGATTCCCAGGGCAACTGTGAGTAATTCATTCAACTGCTCAGGACATCAATTTCTTAGTTACAAATAGAGGATTTGGCAGAGGGAATTGTCCTCATCTAGATATGATTATTAATATTTGTAAAAATAAGTTATTCTTTGAATATGAAGGACTATTCCTTCAGTGATGGATGATAAAGTTATTTGAGCATTTTCTTCTGTATGCTTTGTTTATGCCAGAGGCCAGTAGAGTGCTCTGCTTAGACTTGTACTGATTATTTACTCACTAACTAAATTAGAAAGTTGTTGTTATAGTGTACATATGAACTCATAGGTGAAATAATGGGACAAAAAATGGTTGGGATTTCCTTTCATGGGATATAGTTATATACATACAAGGATGCATATATGCTATAACAGTGTCCTAGATAAGGGGTAGCTAGGTGTCACAGTGGATAGGGCACCTGGCCTGGAGTCAGGAAGACCTGAGCTCAAATTCAGCCACAGACACTTACTAGCAATGGCATGTCACTTAACCCTATTTGCCTCAGTTTCCTCATATGTGAAATCATCTGTAGAAGGAAACGGTAAATCACTCCAGGATTTTTGCCAAGAAAGCCCCAAATGGGATCACAAAGAGTTGGACATGACTGAAATAACTGAATGACAGCAAAATACATCCTGGATCACTTAGAGTGATTTTGATGGATTAGGTGCCTCGTTCCAGGCCCTATAATTTTATGATTTGAGGGCACATGCACTTTAAGTAGAATTAATTTTATTTAATGATGATCCTGTTTTACTTGGTAATGTAACGTAATTTTTAAAATTATAGTATAGAGTATTTGAAGAAGTTTCTCATCCTAAATTTATAGGTTTCTCCAATAAAGCTACATATGATGAGAGAAAAATTATGTTCCAAAAGTATCATATGATATTGGAAATATGACTTACAAAAAAATTCTAATTTGGATGAACAACTCACTGTGAATTCTTGAAAACTGAAAGATACTATCACATCCAGATTTGTGGTATGGAACCTAGTACTTTTCTCTGAAGTGTAACTTCATGTAGGTATTGGTATAACCACTCCTTTAATAAATCTGCTTTGAAACGTAGAAGATTTGTGCTGTTTAAAAGCTGGTGAAAGGTGATTGCTAGTCTTAAAATAAAAAGCCTAGTTTCATTTTGAAAAACAAGACTCTCCTCAGTTTGACTGAAATATATTAAACGTACAGAGTGACTATCTCTTGTAATTGTCAGCAGATTGGCAATCTGACATATAATTCTGGCAAACCTGTACTTAATTGCTAAAATATGACTTCCTAGCAACTACAAGTATGTTCTGGCAATGTCAAGTTATCCCAAACCACATGACTTGACTTCTGCTTTAGAATTAAAATTGAAGATTTATCCCAGGTTGAAGCTATGCTCCTCCCACACTGCAAGAACTCTATAGAATGCCGGCAGGAAAACGGGATATCGTTAAAGCATAGCAGTGCCCCAGGGGTCAATGTCAGATACAATCTAATTTAACATCTTTATTAAGGATCTCGAAGAGGGAGTAAGCCGCATATTAATGAAATGTGCAAATGATATTAAACTGGGAGCTGGTGCAACTACCAGTGAGGACAAAGAAATAATAGAAATGGACCAAAAGAGGTTAAAAATATGAGCAGAAAATTGCTAAATGAAAACCAGGTTCTTAGGGGGCATCCGTGGTAGAGATAAGTATTAGGGGACTGAAAACTCTTATAGGATGAGATCAACATTCATATGGGAACAAAAGTGTGGGAAAAAGAACAATTATTGGCCTGCATTTATCACACAGGCCAAAAATGAAGATTTTTAATAGTATATTTTACTTTATAAATTTATATAGATCCTTAGTAATAAAAGACAACTTTTTTTTAAAATAGCATTTTGTATAGTGAAAGGAACACTGAATTTGGAATCAGAGGAACTGAAATACAAATGCTGGCTCAATTATTTACTCTTTCTACTTTAGATAAACTCTCAACTCTTTACAGCTGAGTTTCTTGGTGGTAGAAGGAGAGACCTATACTAGGCAATCTCAGAAGTTCCTTCCAGATCTCAATGCTATGATTTAATCGAAAATGACATAGCTATGAAAAAGAATAAGTATGTGGATGAAGGTTAATATGTTGAAGTTTTACGCAAAACAAAATATAATATATACACATTAATTATAACTATAAAACTATATGAAGATACAGTAACAAAAATCAGAAGATATTTAGAAAGTTGAAAATAGTTTAATTTGATGTTCAGTTTTTTTCTATAAAGTTGCACATATTTACACATTCATATACATATATAGATCAAGCTATAGATTTTAGAAATAGATGGTGTAAAGATAGAGATTGATAGACACAGATATGCAATTGCAATAGTGGCAAATGATGAACTTAACAATGCAGTTGGAAGCCCACACAACTATCCTTAGGACTGCTGTCTGCTTGCCAGAGACACTTTTTCAAATTTACTATGTTGTTATTGTAGGAACATTTGTTTGTTTTCACCATCTTAATCATCCCCCCCAACTCTTACTCCACTTCTTACCCAAATCCACTGAATAAGTGACAAAATAAAGACTGTAGTCTCTGCCAGACCTCCCCCATCAGTGCCCCTTTTTTATTCTTTTTATTCCTGTTTCTATGCTATTTTAATTTTTTTTCATTTTTATCAATATGATTTGTTTTTACATCACTTTAATGCCCCCAATGCATCTTTCCCCACTCCCTGGAACAGACAGCCATCCTTCATAACAGAGAACATCACAAGACAGCCCCAGGGAAAGCAGCACAAAAGGTACCTTCCAATGAACATTTTAATAAAATATCAGTTGAATTATAAAGAGGAGAGGAGCGAGGAATACCTTTGAAGTCAAGAAGCCAAGACACGGGGACCCATTCGTTGAGAAAGCCTCTGGGAGGAGGCAAAGAGAAAGACCCAAGGACACCAACCTGTAGGTAGTGCTGAGAAGCTTCTTCTTTGAAAGGGAGAAGGGCTGGGTCAGGGTAGGGAGATCAACTGGGATAGAATCACAGGTGAGGGGAATGAGAAATCTGTGTCCTGGGTAAGAAAGTACCACCATATAGCTTCCTTTTTAAACTATTTTTCTTTATAACTAGGTGCTAAATTCAGTTGTTTATTCCTGCCAAAATACAGTGCTACCTATCAACGTTCTCAGGTTCAGCACCCTGGAACAAAGCCCCACTTCCCTGTCTTAGAGCTGTAATTGGGGTGATAGCAGTTTGCTCCAGTTTGTTCAAAACTAAAATAATACATAGAATGTCGATTGGCTTAGTACCAAAATGATGGGGACAGGTTAGAAAAGGGTGTACAAATATACAGCAAAAAGGATTAGGGAAATAGAGAGATTGGAGTATGGGGAAAGATTAAAGGATCTAATTATATATAATGTGGTTAAATCATAGCTAATGGGGATGGGGATGGTAAAAAAAAACTTGAAGAAATACAGTTGGCAGAGAGGGAGAAGGAATTATTTTAATATAAGAGAAGACATAACTTTGAATAATGGATTAAAATTCATGGAGAAATCACTTTGGATTAAAATGTAAGTATTAGATTATACTCAAGTCTTCTACAGGACTTGGGACCCTCAATGAGGATTTCTAAGGAGTACCGATTGCAAATACAGGGTGATTATTTCCATTTGTAATTTCTAAGATACAACAATTTAGAACCTTACATGAATTACAAATGAAATCTAGTGTTCTCTACTTGGTTTCATGTACAGATTAAAATCCCTATGCTTCCATTTACCCGTATCCCTTCTAAAGAAAAATAAAATTAGAATAAGAATTCTTTGGAAAAGCAATTGTTTGGAATATTTGGGGATTTAAGGTGGTGTGACCTATAATCGTTGATGTTGCCTTTGCTGTGTTTTCTAAACATTTTCTACTAAAAACAAACAAAAAACCCTAATAGCAACAAAAAACGAGGTTCCCCCCTACTACCACCAGTAGCAGCAACAAAAAGAAGAGTTTAGAGATATGGATCAGGTATCAGAAGATCTATGTTAAAATTCTGGCTCTGTTACTACCTGACTTTAGGAAAGTCCTTTAGTTCTCTGGGTCTGTTTCCACATCTGTAAAATGAAGAGGTATCCCTAAAATCTCTGGCAACTCTAAATTCTATGTTCCACTCCTTCCACTTTTAGTAGCATCAAAATTAATTCTATTTGTCCAAATATTCTTAAAAATTGATATAAAACCCCACTAACTATGTAAAATTGTAAATGTTTGCTATTTATTGAATAATTTATATATTTAGTTCTTCACCAGATTAAAAATTTTATTACATTTTTATTCACTTCTTTTATCACTAGAAAAGATATCTATATAATTATAATTTAAGAAAAATACATTCATTTTATGAAAAGCATCTGCAGGGCAGCTAGATGATGCAGTGGATAAAGCACCGGCCCTGGATTTAGGAGGACCTGAGTTCAAATCTGGCCTCAGACACTTGCTGGGCAAGTCACTTAACCCTCATTGCCCAGCAAAAAAAAAGCATCTGCAAAATTTTCATGCAAAGGAATTGAATAGGATAAGATAGGATATTATTTTTTTTAATTAACTGGTTAAAAAGATAGTCTAGTTGTAGCAAGAATGAGGACTAATTGATGACTATCTGCTTGACTGGTATCCATACCATGTTAGGAGACCTACAGGAAGGTTCCCAGTACATTGATAAGAGGCAGTATTGTTCAGTGAAGAGAGTATTGGTTCTCAATTGAGAGGACCTAGGTGCCAATGTTGCCTCTGAGATTTAGTACCTGTGTGACCTTGAACAAGTCACTTAATCTTGGGCCTCAGCTTCCTCACATCTAAAATGAGGAGGTTAGATTAGATGGCTTCTGAGGTTACTCTACAGCTCTCGAGCTATGGTACCAAGATTCCATCACCCACCACCATGACCTTACAGCACAGTCTTGGCCAACAAAAATGGGTTGTGATTCCATCATTGAAGAAAATAAATACAAATATTGATTCAAACACGGACCCATCAAAGTATAAAGTGTGACCCTATGATTTTATTGGTGTGTGACAGAAGTGTCAAACATTTAAGCCAAAAGTCACCTGCAGCCACAATGCTCCTAAGTGAGCCTGAATCAAATTAAAATCTAGTTCCTATCTAATCTTAATGTTTTGATATATTCATTTATATATATACACATATATATATAAATGCTATAAAAATATATAAAAATCGTCTGTCAACATGTGATCTGCAAGAATTGTTATGTAGGCTTACTGGCAGCCCCTATTTCTATTGAGTTTGACACCACTGGTATAAAAAATTACAAATTCTCTTGATGCAGATAAGAAAATGTTCTGTGATTTATACTCGAAAGTGTTGCCTGGGACATAAATAGAGGTTCAGCAGTTTGCTCAGGGTCACCCACAGCCAGTATATGTCCTAGACAGGACTTAAACCCAAGTCATCCTTCCTGAAGACAGTTCTCTGTCCTCTGTGTCTCAATGTCTCTCCTCAAAGTATGTATGTATCAAAGTATGACTGATAGTAATAAAGTGGAGATCATCCATAGGATTTTTACTGTTCTCATACACTTATTTTTTTCCTATTCTTGGAGTTAAGAACATGATTCCCACATAGAGTTGTAGAGCCAGAAAACAAATTTCTTTGGATTTTAATATTTTTTTTCAGAATGGCTTCTTGATAACAGCATTTGAAAACAATTAAATACAAATCCTCACAAGTGATTTTTCCAACTAATAATAAATACTATTTTTAAAAACTTCTTCGGCATTTTATTTCAAGAGATATTCATTAGAAAAAAATCTATTGGCTTATTGTCTAACTCTTGTCTTCAAACGGCAAAAAATGATGTTTGCTTTTATGCTTTTGTAGTCCAAAACATCAATAAAAGTGTCATAATATAGTATCCGGGAAATTCCCTTAGATATAGGTCAAACAATGAACCCAAATTTATAATAACAGTTATTATAACTCCAGACAAAATATAATCTTTTCTTTTAAAGTGGTTGGTCATGATGAACACTTTGTTCCTATAGCAAGGTATAGGCAAATCTGAAATATATGACTCAGTGTTATTTTTTTAAATAAAACCAAGTTATATCCCTTGTATTTTTCTCCCACTCATTTATCAATTTCCTTTATATTTAGTTATTTATTTATTCTGAGAATATACTAAAGGAATCTTTAAAACAAAAAAACCTGCAATATTTCAACCAATTAGTTGTGGTATATGGATTTTTTTTTGTGTGAGGAAATTGGGGTTAAGTGACTTGCCCAGGGTCACACAGCTAGTAAGTGTTAAGTGTCTGAGGTCAGATTTGAACTCAGGTCTTCCTAACTTCAGGGCCAGTGCTCTATCCACTATGCCATCTAGCTGCCCCGGTATATGGATTTAATGGAATACTATTGTGCTTTAAGAAGAGATGAGCAGGCAGATTTCAGAGAAAACTGGAAGGACTTGCATGAATTGATGATGAGTGAGATGAGCAGAACCAGGAGAACATTGTACACAGTATCAACAACATTGTGTGTTGATCAACTGTGATAGACTTGATTCTTCTCAGCAATATAATGATTCAAGATAGTTCCAAAGGACTCATGATGGAAAATGCTCTCCAAATCCAGAAAAAAAAGAACTATTGAATCTGGACGCAGATCAAACCATACTATTTCTATTGTTTTTATTGTTGTTGTTTTTCTTTTTTGAGGTTTTTCCTTTTTGCTCTGATTCTTCTCTCATTACATGACTAATGCATAAATATGTTTAATGTGATTGTACATATATAACCTATATCAGATTACTTGCTGTCTTGGGGAGGAGGAAGGGAGAAAAAATTGAAACAAAAAATCTTATAAAAACAAATGTTGAAAACTATCTCTACATGTAACTGGAAAATAATAAAATATTTACATGGGAAAAAATTCAATCAATTAATAAACATTTATTAAGCATCTACTATGTGCCAGGCAGTGTGCTAAGTGCTGGAGAGAAAAAAGAAAGAAAAGACATCCCCTTCCCTCAAGGAGCTTGCAATCTACAATCTAAATGGGGGAGGGGCAAGTAAATATATATGAAGCAAACTATATACATGAAAAATAGAAAATAATTGGCAAACAGAAGGCACTGGAACTAAGAGAGATAAAAGAAGATTTCCTGTAGAAGATATAATTTTTGTTGGTACTTAAAGGAAGCCAGGAAGGTCAGGAGTTAGAGCAGAGGAGGGAGAGCATGCCAGGCATGAGACAGAGAAAAAAGGCCTGGAGTCGAGAGGTGAAGTGGCACTGCATTGAAGAGTACTAAGAAAAGGTATCACATTGCCTTTATTTTATTATTATTTTATTTTTGGTGAGGCAGTTGGGGTTAATTGACTTGCCCAGGGTCACACAGCTAGTAAGTGTCAAGTGTCTGAGGCTGGATTTGAGTCCTCCTGACTCCAGGGTTGGTGCTCTATCCACTGTACCACCTAGCTGCCCCATACATTACTTTTAAAAAGTCTCCAATAAGCTCAAAGAACTGAGGGATGCAGAGACACAAATAATCCCTCATCTAGGCCTATGGTGGCTGTTACCTTCCACCCAAGAAATTAGGAGATGGAGCCTATTCACATTAACCACGTGGAGCTGGGGTATAATGAACTAATCTGTCAAGATTATTTTATTAAAGTTTACCAGTTTTAAGAATTGAGACACTTGACAGTAAAAGTTTTGCTGGCTGGTAAAAAATTGCAACAAACCAAAGACAGTTTGTGTAGGGCTGTCATTGGACTATCATTGGTTTAGATAATCTGCTCTGGGTCAAGAGGAAGGCAAACTGAAAGCAATCTTGGGAGATGAGGCTTTGTCTTTCAGTGTTTTATTTTCTTCATTTATAAAGTGGGAGTGAGAATTCCAGTGGGTCTTCCCGGGATGCTAGGAGGAATAAATTACTGTGATTTTCAAGTACTAAATAAATGCTTGTTCATTAAATGAAAAACAGTGATTGCACTATTCAAGGATAGAACAAAGTGTCTTACTTGGGAAAAGCATAAGAGCAGGACTCTTGACAATTAAAGATAGAGATCAATTTCCTTGTGGAGAAAGGGTTGCCTGAATAACGACAGAGCTTCTAAAGGCATTTCCAGTAAAGTCAGTCAGTTGCGTATTTATGGAGTACCCAGAGGATATAGAATAATGTACTATGTGCTGGCAATTTCGCAGTGTGGATGAAACTGAATTTCTGCATTTTACTTCTATTTCTGTTACAAACTCTCTACATGATGATAAGCCAAGTCTTAGGCAGAGTAGTTTGGTATGATTCTCAGAAAACAAACAAACAAGCAAAAAAACCCCCACAAAAACCAAGCATATCCACCTAGTCCATCTCCCAAAGCAGAACTCAGCAGATGTCCATGGATGTTTTACAAAACATTTTGAGATCCTCAAATTAAAGCAAAGCAGTTCCACTGAGGTTTCTCGCTGTTTGGAACTTATAAAAGTTTTTTTTTTGACAAGGAAAAAATTACAAGAGATTAAGAAAAGCCTCTTAAAAACTGAATATATGGTTATAAGGGTGTATTTTCTGGGAAAATAAAAATAAATATGCCTAACCACAAAATAATTTATCATGTGAAATAAAAATGAACACTTACTGCATTGAAACTCATTCTCTTGTATGTAATTTGAAGAGATAGTTAACAAATAGTTTTACAAAGACTCTATTTCTATTATAATAAGTAATTGATGTAGATTTAACCATTTTGCCTGATGGATTTCAGAAAGAAGAGTGACAGTTGCTCACTGTACCATTATTGAAAAGCTGTATTCTGGATGATTTGTTTTTTGTAGTGTATTTTTTAAAGGCATTTGTGTGCTGCATGAAATGAGAAAACAATCTGCCCATAAAAGAGCATTGTTACAGCTGTTTTCTCGAAGCACTATGCGCAATATTTTTAAAATAAAATTAGAGCTTCAGCTCAAGATATCCAAGTGGCAATATGGTCCAGGAAGCAAGCATGGTGAAGGGCACAGAAGTCCAGGAGTCACATGTCCCCTTCATCGGTGACCTACCATGTGACCCTGGGCAAGTCTTTTCACCTCTCTGTCCCAGTTTCTTGATTTAGAAAAAAGGAATAATAATTGCCACCTGCCTCAAAGGGATGTTGTGAGGATTAATGAAATAATTTTTGAAAAGCAGTTTGAGCTCCTTGGAAGGAAGGCACTATGTGAGAACAAAGCTTTATTGTAATTATTAGGTAGCACCTTTCAGCAAAGAATTTCAGAACACTTCACAAAACATTAACTCATTAATCTTCCCAACACTTCTGTGAGAGGATACCATTATCCTCATTATACAAAAAAAGCTACAGGCAGAAGAAGGTTAAATGACTTGCCTAAGATAACACCCATGATAAACATTTAAGTCAAGAACAGTTTTCCAGAATCCTGGCTCATGGTCCATTCTCTTGCACCACTAGTCGAGATGCCTTCCTTTTCATATATGTAAAGTCATCTGAGCAGTCAGATAGGATGGCAAAGAATCAAGAGGACTAAAGGCCAAAATAAGTGGCCAAGTTCATATGGATTAAAGAGGGGAAGATCACAGTCTTCTTCTTAGCTACCCTATTACAGAGGGGAAAGAGGTAAGAAATAACCACAAAGCCTAACCCCTTTCATTTTCTAAAGGCTTTTGCTCAAGTATTTTCCAACCCTTCTCTTTTAACCTGACACCTTTTGGGATGATCCTGTCTCTTTGCCAAAAAAACAACTCATCACTTTTGAATACAAAGGTAGCAGTTTAGTAACCAAAAGAATAATCTTAAAATACTTCATTCAAAGGAGCTTTCCCTTCCTAATACCATTTTTCCTGCTGAATCAAGTGAATATGTAGTTGAGACAGGTGGTACTAATCCACCTCCTAAAGAGGAAAAGGAAGAATGCTAACTATTTTACATATACTTAAGGAAAAAACATTTGGAAGTACATGTATTACACTGAAAATATTTATCAAATCTGAAGCCGTTTCTATTAATATCCAGCGTGTAAAGGTTAGATTTGTACTTAAATTCATGCTTCATTGAGGTTATGGTCCAGGTATAGAAATATTATACAAACAGATCAAGGAAGGGAGGCACAATACTAAGTACATTTTACAAATATTATCTCATTTGATCTCTACAACAACAACCCTAAGGGGTAGGTATTATTATTATTTCATTTTTCCTGAAACCTGAAAGCAAACAAAGTCTTTCCAAGAGTCAAACCACTAAGTAGGTATCCGAGGTTGGATTCAGATCTTCCTGACTCCAGACCAAGCATGCTAGCTACCTTTGCCACATAGCTGTTATGTAAATATCTAGGTTTGTTCAATATACATATGTGTGTATGTGTATGTGGGTATGTGTATTGTGAATATGTGTGTATATATGTATATATGTATGTGTATAAGTATAAAAATGTGTATAGATATATAAATGTGTGTATGTGTATATGCATACACACACACACACACATACACACAGAATAAAAAAAAAATCTGAGACGAGAAGGCACCCACAGCCGAAGAGGCTGAGAAAGGCTTCCTGTAAGAGGTGTGATTGACCAGAAGTCAGGGAACTCAAGACAAAGCAATGGTAAAGAAATGGGACATGGGGTGTCATGTTCATGGGATTTCAAGTAGATCATTGGAGCTGGATTATAGAGTAGTGGGGAGAAAAATATAAGAAGAATGGAAAGGTAAAGAAGAAGGCAAATTATCAAAAGCTTTAAATATTATGTTTGATCCAAAAATTAATAAAGTAATAAAGAGCCACCAGAGCTCAGTGAGGTGCTATACTATGCTTGCTTTAGAAAAAAAAATCTTGACAGCTAAATGGAGAATAGAATGGAGTAGAGAGAGACTTTAGGACAGGGAGATGAGTTGTAAGGCTATTGGAATAATTCAGGAATAATTGGAATAATAATTACAATAATAATAATTTGAATATTCCATAATTCAGGAATAATTCGGGCAATGAGATCCTGAACTAGGGTGGTGGTGGTGTAACTAGAAAAAAGATGATATATATGTAATACGTTAAAGATAGAAAAGATATGGCAAATGATTGATTACATGGGAAGAGTGATATTTAGGAATAGAAGAGGACACCAACTTTGTAGGTCTGGGAAACTGGGAGGATGTATGCTCCCTCAAAAGTAATAAGGAAATTCACTAGAAAAACTTTGGGAAGATGTTTGGGGAGATGGCCATGGTGAGGTTAAGATACCGATGAGGCTTCCTCTTTGATGGCAATTAGTGATATGTGACTAGCTCAGGAGAGTATAAGGCTAAATAAATGATCTGAGTCATCTACATGGATATGATAATGGAACCCATTGGGAGCTGATTTCATCACCAAGAGAAATAATATGGAGCAAAAAGATAAGAGAGATTAAGCCAAAGCCTTCATAGAAATATGCTGGAGACAGTTTGTGTTGGCTTATAAGAACCTATTATTTAACCAGTGTGAGCATTTGCTGCTCAGAACTCAGTCAAATGTTACAGATCCAGGCTTGATTTATGGTTTTGTTGGTTCTGTGGACTTCTTAAACTGTGGGTCACCACCCCATATGGGGTCACATAAGATTCTGCAACAATAAAAGGTTATATATATATATATATATATATATATATATACATATATATATATATATATATATATATATACACACACCTGGGGTCATGTAAAAAATTGGGGGGCAAAAAGGGGCCTCAAGTGTAAAAATTTAAGTCCTGGTATAAACTTAAGAAAGTGATGAAGAAAATGTTAATAAAGCAAATTAAAATTGAAAGTGCATCATATATACATTTTTTCTTTCTTAGAGCTTGCTGTTAAATATTTACCAGAACACCCCTAGAAGATACCCAAAGTTAGTGGAAGTGAAATACACAAGGAATCAGCAAGAGACAGAAAAGTGGTCAGACAAATAAGAAGAAAACCATGAGAGATCAATGTTATGAAACCTAAAAAAATGAGAGAGCATCCAGAAGAGAGTGATTGACTATGTCAAATTCTTAAAAGAGGTTAAAAAAAAAAGACAGGGGCAACTAGGTGGTGCAGTGGATAAAGAACTGGCCCTGGATTCAGGAGGACCTGAGTTCAAATCCATCCTCAGACATTTGACACTTACTGTGTGACCCTGGGTGAGTCACTTAACCCTCATTGCCCTTACCAAAAAAAAAAAAAAAAGAAAAGAAAAAAGATAAGATTTGAGAAAAAGTCATGAGGTTTGGCAATTGGAGATTATTTACTAACTTTAGAAAGGACATTTGCAGTTAAAGGATGAGGTCAGAATTCAAATTTTGGAGGATTTAGAAGAGAATGAGATGGAAGTAGAAGTACTGAGTAGAGATATTTTTTTTTTCCTCAAGGAGTTTAATTATGACAAGGAAGAGTGATACAGAACAACAGCTAGCAAGGATGGTAGGCTCCCTTAATACTACAAATTGAAGAACAGCTGCTTATTTACATTGATATGAAGTGTTTCACTGGGAATTCCCAACATCAGGTGTCAGTAAACTACAGATCTGTCTCCCCACCTGTTTTTGCACAGCTCACAAGCTGAGAATGGTTTAAAAAAATCAAAAGAAAAATATTTTTTGATGTGAAAATTATATGAAATTCAAATGTCAGTGTCCAAAAGTAAAGTTTATTGGTAAACAGCCACACTCATTTACATTTTGTCTCTGCCTGCTTTTGAACTACTAAAGCTCAGTTGAGTAATTGTGGAAAAGACCATATTAGACACTCCCATATCTTTGCACTGCTGTTCAGTGTCCTGAACTCAAACTACAGTTCCAGCAATATCTTTTTGGAACTCAATGCAAGTACAAAGTAAATTTATGTATTTTAAAATCCATTTTACTGATAATTGAAGAGTTTCAATCAATAGTGATGAAAGTACAACATAATGATAGGCTAAAAGACAGATATGAAGGGAAGAAACTAATAGAGTTCTATAAATGCCTTCCAACCAATGAATATGTTTAGTTAAAATCATATACTCATGGACTGATATCAGTATTTGACAGGACAGTAGCTATCTGTGTGAAAAGATATTTTTAAAAATGAAATATGTAAAATCTCATTAGAAATCAGAATTAACAGTTTAATATTTCAATTAATTTTTATGATAATACTAATTTTGAACTCAATTAAGTACAATATAATCCCCAAAATGAATACCTTTTTTCTCATAATTAAACCCATATTACAAAAATATTATGATATTTTTAATTTTGTCAACAAAAATTGTATAAATTTGTTTTGTCTCTTGTTATATAAATACCTACATAAGGTCCTCAATTTTGCTAGCTTCTCAGCATGCAAAGCTTAAAAATTTTACTATTTAACCCTTAAAAGAAAAAGTTTAACACTCCCTGCTCTATATCATTTCTCTAACAGGTCTGGAAAAAAATATAACAAAACAAAATCAGAAAAAAGCAACAGCAAAATATCTTTATTTTCAAAGATTTGTTTAAAGGAGGCTCTTGACATAACAGTTACAAAAGTGGATACAGCTTTGGACTATAACTCTAACTACATCTAGATTCTTAAATTTTCATTTCTAATTCCACCTCAAAAGTGGACTTGAATTTACTGGTAGAGCTCACGAAGTAAAAACTAGAAACTTGAGCTACTGAAAAGATTAATGTATAAGTGATTTCTTCTTTTATAACTATATATATTTATTGAAGTGATATAGTTTCCACACCTATATTATTTTCTTAAATTTTTTACTCAACCAGAATGAACAAATCAAACAGAAAATATCCACAGTAAAGATTTCAGGAGCAAAATTCCATTTATTTATGAAAATCGAGCTGGTTTTGCATAAAATAATTCCTCTATATCAAATATAGACATAAGAATTCCAGAGTTGAACATATGAAGATACATAAGGTAAATGACCTGTACCTAGCAGATGAGAAGTTACAGGATTTTATGGAAAGTGTGATAGGAACTAGAAGTAGCAATATTTCCTCTTCTAGAAAATTAACCTTGGATGAAAGGCTAAATGCTATTGCTCCTTACATATCCTGTTTTAAAGAATAATATTTTGTAATATATCTGAATTATGAACCAACACTAGTAATTCTATGCTTATTAACATATTTACCATTGACCATCCCTCCCATTTCTTTGAACAATATTTTCCCCTCTAAAATGGAAGGAAGTCGAAATTAGTGGGGGTATATGTCCCTCTTGTATCCTCAGGAACTTTTATTGATCATTGAAATTCTTGCCTCTATTAAAGTAAAAAAAAAAAATTGTAGCCAGTAATAGTTAAGTGGAATCTAGATTACATACATTCAAACACTGTTGAGTGCCAAGCATGGTAGGGGAGAGGAAGAAGAATAAAAATGGTCTTTCCTTTCAGTTTACAAGCTAATGGGACAGATATAACTTGCACTCAAGTAAACATACAGAAGAGGCAGCATATTGTAGTGGTGTGATAAGAAGAATGTGATAATTGAATAGAAGTACAAAGAAAAGTGTTTTGAGAATTGAGAAGCAAGAGATCCCTTCCAACTGAGTGGATAGAGAAAAGCTTTATGAATGAAGTGGGATTTTAGCTGAGATTTGATGGCTGAATATGGGGAAATGAATGTTTCAGGAAGAGGAAAGAACATGTATGGACTTGGAAGAAGGAAAAAAAAAAGCCAGACATGTCCAGAGAATGAGGAGTACTCTAAGACAGTTTAGGGTAAAGGAGAATTCTGAGATAAGGCTAGAAAGATAATAACCACACTAGGAAATTTGAGGTCATAAACCCCATTTGCAGATGTCCTGATCCAATTAGAAGTTGTCCTTCTCTTATCCACTTACTTATGACAATGGTTCTCAAACTTTTTTTTTCCTCTAGGACACAAATAATTCTTCACCATAAAGAATTGTGGCACATTACCAGGGAGTCAGGAGACATACTCAAGTAGGTGATTGTAAATCAGTTCCATATAATTCCCAGCACTCCTAGCCAAAACTAGGGCCCTACAGTCTACCCTTTGAGAAGCTCTGACTTGAGGTAGAATCCTTAGTCTGAGGATCAGTTAGTGTCTTGTCTTACTCTCTCATTACCAGAGAAGCAGAAACACAATTTCTCACTCTTAGATTTATGCCTGGGATAAAAGGTAGCTTAAACATCTTCGATTATTGAAAAAAAAGTTTTACTAGGCAGCTGCTGCTTGTCCAGATGATAATATTCCAATTCCTCCAGTTTAAGATAAGCTTAGGAAATTAGTAGCCTACCCCCGCCCCACGCACCAAGAAAAGGTGCATTGAAGATAGAAATAAGGAAGAAATAGGAGTGAGAAGAGAGGCACTGTATGTTATATTGGTTCTTGGACAAAATATTTTAGGATAAGGAATATGGCTGCCTAGATGCAAAGGAATTTATATGAGGGGTTTTTTTTTTATGGATGAGGGGTCATGGTCAGGTCAATTGCTACATGGAAAGCTTTGTGAATTCTGTAAATCCACAGGAAAGAGACAAGTTCCAAACCTAAGAAATCTGTATAAAGTGAATAGGGAGCAGGCCAGGTTCAGAACCTAGGAATTGAGGAAAGTCAAGATGAACCAAGTAGTTAGCAAGTTCCCTGGTGGGCAGAAAGAGAGTTTCATTTTGAAGTCTAGCAGAAATGGACAGCACAGCATAATTATGACCATTAATCTGAGGAGAGAGTCTGTTCTCTGCTCTGGTTTATGCTCTTTGCTTAGTATGAACAACGAAAAAAAGCTAGCAAGTAGGTTTACCTCCAAAATGAGGCAATACATTGCAAATACCTGTAAACCATTGATTGGAGCACCAAAAGACAGAAAGGTCTCCTGGAATGTTCCAAAAACAGACTAGCCCTATCCCAGTCAATGTCAAAGAGCCAGCTGTTTCCCTAGTGTAACTATTTTACTACCCTGGATAAAACAAAAGACTATTCTCAGATAAGATAGTATTGGAAACATGGCTGCAATTTCAGAGGAAGAACTAAATGGAGAAAATGTTTTTTCCCTTGACTTTTTTCTCAAATTGTATATGGGAAAAAAGGTAGAAGAGAGAAAATTTGAGTAGATGCAGTTACAAGATTTCTTAATATTTAAACGAGGAGGAATTTAATTTCAACTAAATGTTTTTGTTCATAAATTCCATGCTGCTGTGGCTACCAGTTATTTTCCAAAATGGTACATGCTCAGGACTTGTGCATGTCAATCTAGGCATTTACTGATGGTATCACATTTACTCAATCTATAGATGTTACTGAAAGAACACATACCTTAGTGGGCAAAATTTATCTCTTCCCTCCTCCATCTGTAGCTCTGGTCTAAAAATATAAACTTGGGGCAAATGCATATCAATGACATATGGCTTGTAAAAGGAAAAAAACTGCCTATGTAAACTCTATCTGATGCTACTAAGTTGCTTTAACAAAGAGAAATAAAGTGGTACAGCACCAAACTCATAGCCAGTTTGGATGTAGGATGAAGCCAAAAGTCATAGCAACTAAGTGAAATGTACGTTCATCCATCACTGAAATGATGTCACAGATTTCATTTTAAATTCCATAACAAGATGAGTTATTTTTTTTTAATTGAAAAAGTCAGGATACTATGTAAAGACAAATAGTTTTTATTATTATAAAGTATTTCAGTAAAACTTACATCTCTTTTAAATTAATTTAGTACCAAGGCCTCTGATATTGTATACAGAGACAGCTAAGTAGCACAGTATTGGACCTGAAATCAGGAAGACCTGAATTCGAAGCTGGCCTCAGACACTTATCTGGGTGGGTCACTTGACCTGTTTGACTCATTTTTCCTCAACTGTAGGAGGGAAATAATAATAACACCGACCTCTAAGAGTTGTTGTAAGGTTCAAATAAGACACTATGTTTTCAAAGCACTTAGCTTGGCCCATGGTAGGTGCTATACACATTTGTTCCTCTCTCCCGGTTTCAACAGAGCTGTAATCTCAATGTGGGGAAACTCTCTAATGATATAAACTATACCTCATCCATACCTGTTCCTACTGTGGAAGAAACTCTTAATCATGTCTTCCTGTCAATCTTCCTCAAGGGTCCATCTGATTTATCAGAGCATAGTAAGATCATAGATTTGGAGCTAGAAGGGAACTTTGAAGTCATCAAGCCCACCTCCCTCACTTTATTCATTGGATAATTGAGATTCACGTTACATGACTTGTATGGTACACATAGCTAATAAACTTCTGAGGCTCCATTTGAACTCAACTCCTCCGGACTGGAAAGGTAGAAAGTGGCCAAGTTGTGAAGAGATTTAAATGTCAGATCCTAGAGATAATAGAAAGTCACAGGAAAGTATTGAAATCAGATCTTAACTTCAGGAAAATCTTTTTTTTTTTTTTTGGTGAGGCAATTGGGGTTTAAGTGACTTGCCCAGGATCACACAGCTAGTAGGTGTCAAGTGTCTAAGTCTGGATTTGAACTCGGGTCATTCTGAATCCAGGACCAGTGCTCTATCCACTGTGCCACCTAGCTGCCCAAGGAAAATCATTTTGACAGTAGCGTGGAGTGAAGGATGGGTTGGACTGGGAAGAAACTTGAGGCAAGGATTCCAAATGAGAGTCTTTTGTGATGGTCCACGCAAGAAATGACAAAGGCCTCAACCAAGAGGCAATTCAGTTGAGAGATGTTAGGAAAGTGCCTACCTTATACCTGTTTGTGCAATTCATCCTCAGTAATTTGTTAGTTACATCTCATTTACACAGAGCATGCAATGCTCCATTGGCCTTTGTATCTGAGTTAAATAGTAATCACTGTAGAAAAAGAAAATAGGATTAGTTAGGTGGTGCAGCTGGGTCTGGTGTCTTAGATCTTTCTGATCTAAGTTCACATCTGTTCTTAGATGCTTACTATCTACATGACTCTGGGCAAGTCACTTAAATTCTGTTTGCTTCACTTTCCTCATCTCTAAAATCTAATATCAGCTATCTCCCAGGTTGTTATGAGAATCAAATGAGATAATAATTATAAAATTCTTATATAGTGCCTGGCACAGTAAAACTGTTAGATGATGATTATTATTATAAAAGTATTTACCTTTAGAGAAGAACATATTGCAGTGGATAGAGTGCTGGACTGGAAATCAGGAAGAAAGGCCTAAATTTGTTTGACCATGCTCAGATGAGTTTTCCTTTCTGAGTTTCAATTTCTTCATCAGCAAAACTAAGATACTGGTAGTACTCAGTCTCATAGGGATGTTGTGAGACTGAATTTAAATGGCACTTTAAAAATAGCTATGATGTGCTGAACTCTGTGGTAGGCACTAAGGATACAAGGACCAAAATGAAATACTCCAAAAAGAGATAATGTATATAAAGTGCTTTATATACCTTAAAATTTCTTTTATTCAACTTTTTTACTTTCTCACATATATATATATTGTATAGAAGAGGGAAAGGAAGAGAGAAAGAGACTGACAGAGAGACAGAAGGAGAAAATAGGGAGCTAAAGAATTTGACTAAATCACCCAATAGGAAGGCTGAGAAACAGATACTCAGATTGATTTCTGTCTTGGGGACGGGGGAGGGAAGAAAGAGAGGGAGAAAAATTTGTAACTAGAAAACTTATAAAAACAAATGTTGAATAAAAAAAGAAAACCAAAGTTACTGATAAAAAAAGAAACAGGTACCAAGTTCATGTGCCCCTAGCAAAACTACATTCTAATTTTCATTTCACCTGTGAAGTATATAATCATTTAATTTTTTAAAAAACCACCTTGTCTATACTTAACACAAATCACTTCTCTCCCACTCATAATACAAGATCTTTGAGAATGAACTTTTCAGTAACAATCCTAAGCTTTAATCAAAACCAAAAAGCCAGATTGTTAGTATTTCCAATGTCCCTATGTTCTCAGTTGTTGAAACTGAAAAAAATTTTTTTTAAATCCAGATATAGGATTCAAAAATAGTTCCTCTTATTAAAATATATTAGGCCACAAACTTACAACACTGGGGTAACACAAAGAATCAAGCCTGAATAGGCACAAACGAGTGTGTTGCAAAGTTCTGAGGATGTAACAAATTACTCCCGGTTTTATCTCAAGTGAATCATCTTGGGATTCACCTTAGATCATACATGGGCACCTGCCAGTTCATTTAATTCATTTACAATATAAGGCAGCTCCAGTAATGACTGAGCAGTTTAAAATAACATCCAAAAACCTTGTACAAGCTCTTCTAGCAAGCAAAATCAGATGGAAGAGCAAACTCCTTGAAATATGCATAGACTAAGTCAACTGATGCTAATGCCACTAATTCAACAGGTGCTAATGTGAAAATAATGATTAAACAGCTGGTCCTGGCCTTCAATTTTTTTCTTAATGTGAATATGAACAGTTCTGCAGTATGGATAGGTTAATATCTAATATCAAGAGGACCAAAGAAAACTTCTTTTTTGGGGTACCTTATTCTTTAACATTTACAACCAATCCTGGATTTTAATGACCCTTTACCATTTTAATGGCCTCTCACAAGTCTGCAATATCAGTCCTTGTCATCTAAGAATGTGAAAAAAAACAATTGGAAACACCCCAAATTAATTAAAAAATGAATTAATCAGTTGCTTATCACCTGATATTTTCAGTGAAGTAACCAGTTGTTTTCACATCCTGTAAACCTGGCCCTTGTCCAAATTTGCCCCCCCAAAAATCATATTTTGACTATATCACAATATCATCTCTTACTTTCCTTTTATGGAATCAAAATACATGACTTACTAACTTAGAATGGAAGCTACTTGAGGGCAGAAACTATTTTGTGTTTTAACACAATGACTATTTGTCTTTATATCCTCAGGGAGTAATTTACTAAATGTTTGTTCTTTCACTGGGGATATATATCAGAGACAGCATGCATAAATATTACAAAATCTGAACTGGATTCAACTGAAGAACTTTCCTCAAATGGAGTTTTAGGAATTAAATCACTTAAACACTTAGTACAGTTGACCTGAAACAAGGCAGGATATGGATCTTGGCTTATCATAAGAACTAGATTTGTCCTAAGAACTTCTTAGGAGTAATAAGGATCAATGGTACTCATTGAATGGTACATTTATTTAAGCTTCATATAGACAAACTGAATTAACAGTTCGATTTAATCAAAACAGTCAGATTAGGCACTCCATTCAGAATTTAGGCTTACTAACAAACCCTTATTTTATTCACTTTTTAAAATCTGGTAAATTTCTTACAAAGTGTTTAACCAGAGCATTTTTTAAGAAGACATTGTCAGAATAATAGCAAAATATTGTCAAGAGTAGTTTTTTAAGGAGGTCTGGAATTTTTAGGAAGAGAATCTTATGCTAGAGAAGTTATCCATTTGGCAGAAGTCTTGTGTGTTGCCTTTATAGTGTTTGTAGCTTCCATATCTCGGCATTAAAAGGATTATTGCAATTTCCAGGATTTTTTGCACTATTTCCTCATGCTATTCTTTAATGGAATGTTGGAATTTCTGTATTTTTCATTTGTAAATATCTGTTTTAAAAATGTTTTTCTTTTACGATCATAACGTTGGGGTTGGCCAGAAATGTTTCCTCTACATGCTGTTTGCTACCACTGCTTAATGACTGACTTTATTCTTTGTTGTATGAACAAGGTGTTAATCTCTTTATAATAGCCTAGGATTTGAGTTGGCTGCAATCAGGTATTTGCTCTTATCATTTAGTGATACCATTTATTACAGTAATGTTCCCATCCCTTAAAGAATCTGGAATGAACTTAGAAGTCGTGTGTGCCTGTGTGTGTGCACACACTCAAACGCAAGTGAATATATGTGTGAAGCACAAAAATTTCCACAGGAGCAAAGTGGGGTTTCAAAGAAAATTATAAAGATGGAAAATTTAGGAAGGTAAATGTGTGTGTGTGTGGGGGGGTTGTTTTGTTTTCATTTGTACTCTAAACCTGTATTGAGTTCACAGAAAACTCCTGACTAGGAAAAGACATTTGAGATCATATGCACCTGATGCAAGAATTCTGTCTAAAATCTCTTTGACAGGTGGTCATCCAGGCTCTTGCTTGAACAATTCCAATGATGGGAAACTCACTACTACTTCAGAAGGTAAAGCAATTAATATTCTTTTGAACCCTAATCATTAGAAAGTTCTTCCTCATATAAAGATGAACTGTCTCCCTCCCCCCCATATCTTCTCCCTTTGGTTTGTAATCTCTGGAGTACTTCATGATAGAATTTTTAGTCACTTTACCACTGTTGTCACTGTTAATCTTTGGGCTGTCAATTAAGAAAATTTCATTAAAAGATTGACAATCTTGCCTTAAGAATACTGTCTATAGGTGAGCATATTTTGTTCCAGTTATCTTCTAATCCATGTAGAATATAGTGGGGCTAACACCTCCCCTGTTCTAGATACTCATCAATTAATTTCCCACTTATATGTTATGACACAGCCCAATGCAAGGTAACCTCCATACACCTACTTTCAACTTTACTACTTCTAATAGTCAAAAATGTAGGCAATTCTACTTGTCCACAGGGCATTGAAAAAAAAAGAGTTAAAGAGAGTGTTAAGATAAGACAGGGTGTTAACCTGACCTGGAGCTCAGTTAATACCTATCTTATCTATAATATCCAGGACCAGAGATGTCTTTTGTCTTCAATCTGTCACTTTAATCATCATTTACACACAAGCTGAGCCGTCAATCATGCATGAATCCATGGGTCATCATGATTAGCTGCTAATTAACAATTTTGGCTGGAAACATAACATACCAGTTAGAAGCAATTGTTTTTGATGAAACATTTTGTAGGGCAAAACCAGTTATCTTGATAAGAACCTAATGCCCAAACCCTTATGCAAATGTCAGTGCTGACAGTCACTGCAGTCCATGACCAAAAAGTCCAATAAATAACCACCCTTGCATGCATAAAGACCCTCTTATGGCTTGCAGCTGCAATAGCCACAATTTGCCAAGCTGGACCATTGATTGAGGTTCTGTCAGCTCAAATTTGGTCATCTTACCTCTGGTTGATGTTCATAAGCTTGCTTTATTTACAGCTACACTTTCCCAGTTCTCCCCAGCCATGCCATGTCCTTTGCTGTTGTGTGTCAACAATTCTTTGAAGCATTGTTATTGTTTTCTGCCTATCTTGCTTATTAACACCCACTTTGATGGCAACTAATTGGAAATTCTATATCATCATCAATTTTTCCAAAATGTAGACTGTACGACTTCATTGTTGGTGACCCCACTTTACTATTCTATATTCATTTTGACCTCCTCATTGTGAAGGAGTCAAATGTGACTGGAAATTAAACACCATGTATATCTAACTTGAGTTGTAGTGAAACTTTTGCCACATTGGCTAAAACTTTCCTTCACAGACCCTAATGGCATTTAATTCTTAATTTTCTTGTATTGTTCGATCACTTCAGTGCACCATCAAATCTTAAGAGTTCAAAGAATTTAAAGAAAAGAAAGGACCTTAAATTTCCTAAAATCAGGGCAGCAAAGTGACGCAATGGATAAAGCACCAGCCCTGGATTCAGGAGGACCTGAGTTCAAATTTGACCTCAGACACTTGCACTTACTGGCTATGTTACACTGGACAAGTCACTTAAACCTCATTGCTTCCCACACACACAAATTCCTGAAATCTATCCTCATAATTTTAAAGAAGACGAAACAGGAACAGAGAGTCTGATTTGGCCAGAGCTTAGTAGACAGGTGGTATAGTGGAAAGGGCCCTGGATTTTAAATTTAGGAAGATCTGGCTTCAACACTTATTAGCTGAGTAATCCTGGTAAAGTCATTTAACCTCTTTCAGCATCAGTTTCCTCATCTATGAAATGCAGATAGAACTTACCTCACAGAGATTATTTTTTAAATGATTAAATAAATAGAAAATGCTCTGCAAACTTTTAAGTACTATATACAACGTCCCAAAAGTCTTAATTTTAAGTTCTTAAATTTATAAATGGTTTAAAATTCCTCTAAAACTTTGGGGACCCCATGTATAAAAATAAAGGCTAGCTCTATGTACTATACAACACATCATAAATAGCACTGTTCAGTCATAGTTATCAGTGGCAGAGGGAGGGTCTGGAAATAGCAGTGGGGAACAAGGGGCATGATGATTCTTTCTTATTCCAGTATAGTTTGTATGTATTCTGAGATATGGACATATACAAAGGAACAGCTAATGATAGGATGGCAAGTGATTAGGGCTCTTCAAAATAATATCTAAGTTTCTGTGAATTCCAGAATATGAAAAGTATTTAAGAGGGAGTTTTGAACAATAGAATAAGACAATCTAGGGAGCTCGGTGAAAACGTAAGGCAGAGGATAGGGAATAGGGAGAAACAGGAGGGAGAATTTAGGGTGACGTAGTAGGGAATTTTCACATCTGAATCACAGGTATTAAAGAGAGGAAATAGAGATTTTCTTGTTATATGACAAGAGAAGTACTAATGGTTACGACAAGAGAATGGTTAGCAGGAAGTAGGAACCAAGGATATAAGATGAGAGAAAGAACATGGGATCATATGTTTAAGGTTAATGGGGACCTTATAAATGGTCTAGTCTAACCCCTTTATCCTATAGATGAGGATACTGAAACTAAGAGTTTAAATGACTTCCCGAAGGTCATGCAGGTTGGATAGACACAGCTAAAACTTTAACCCAGAAACTCTGTCTCTAAATCCAACCTTATTTCCATTAAATTGGCCCTAAGGTTCTAATTATAATTATGATATAAAGCTGCCTCAGCTGATGGTCTCCCTTAAATGGTATTCCTTTAAACTGACAAGAGCTAGCTATGGGAAAGTCAATGGTCATGATAACTGGGAAGGCTATTTGGCAAAGGAGTCTTGTGGAATTGCTATTTCTACCCTATGCATCTCCAAACTTTCTGGTTTTTACCTTCAAAATGTCTAATCAAACAAATTTATTTCAAACTGCATACCCCGCTCTTACTGAGGAGGGGATTTGCAGTCAAAACCTCTCATGACTGGTTGTCAGAATATATGTAAATTATATATGAAGCAACAATTTGAATTCCAAAGCCCTAAACTGAATAAGCTTAGTGTTTGACTTATGTTTTAAGCAATGAATTAAGAGTAAGTTTCATGGATTGAATTTTTCTGAGATCTTTTTAAAGATAGCAAAGAGAGGAAGATACCAAAAGGATGGGTGTGGGTGGGAATCACAGATATTAATGCTGCCCAAAATACATCTGGGAAAATAACAATACCTATGGAACTATATCAAGGATAAGACAGGAAATCAGATTTTATATCTTTTCAAGTTTCCTATAACTACCGATCCATATAAGGTAGGTTAACAACCTGTTTTGTTCACTCCTTGTTAATATGTAACACTGAGCACTCCCATGTATATAAACAAATGTGTATGGGGATATTTTGAACCAAAAGATTCGGTTCAATTTGGAAATTCTGGAGTCTTGGATTCAAATTCTAGATCATCCTTGTGCCTCTCTGAGACTCATTTTATTCAATGTAAAAAAGTGAGCAATAGTTACATTCTTACTTCCAAATGTATTATTTAAAGATGAGTTAATTTTTATTCATTTCATGAATGAATAAAATAAATAAAAAAAGAATTAGGTGCTTGATATGTGCCAAGTACATGTAAAACTATCCTGTATTGACTACAAATTTAAATGGTCACTCCACTTATTTTCTGTGATTTAAAATTTCTCATCATTTGAATTGCCTGACATTTAAATTTCAAGTTTTTACCATCAACAGAAAATACTAATGTATATATTTGAAGAAAGTGGTAATTATTATCATCATGAGTAATTGGGCAATTAAATATGTGGTCAAACCAATGCAAAATTGTTGATGATTATTTGACTGTGCATACTACACAAGGTACAAAAACAACCTTGACATATGTACAAGTAAAACTTAATTTTATTACATAAAGATGGTTATAAGGTATTTATGAAAAGAAGTACAGAGAACTAAGGTTAAGGAAAGGATCAATACTGATTACTGAAAACCAAGGTCAATTTCTATGAACTATTTCATTAAAGAATGTCCTAGGTTACTCATTACTTATATCTCTGCCCACAATTTTCTCATGCTGTCTCTACTTCTGTTATACTTGCCATATAATCAGTATCTGGTAAGGTAAAGAAAAAGAAGCAAGAAAATGAGGAGGAGGAGCTGAGTCATGAAGCAAAGAGTAAAAAAAAAACACAACTCTTTCTTTTGGTCTGTCTAGTACTATGACAACTCAGTAGTTGAAAATAATATATATAGCGGTTTAAAAAAATGGAAAACTGGAAGAATGTAGGTTCGGCCCTGCAACTGAATCTTTTTTAGAAAAAAAATCTATGGGCAGCTAGGTGGCACAGTGGATAGAGAATCTGCTCTGGATTCAGGAGGACCTGAGTTCAAATCTGGCCTCAGACCTTGACACTTACTAGCTGTGAGTGACCCTGGGAAAGTCACTTAACCCCAATTGCCTCACCAAAACAACAAAAAAAAAATCTAGGAAACAAAAAGGAAACTTGAGGTCATTTCTTCCAATTCCCTCAGTTTACAGATCAGGGGACTATTTGTTTTTTTCCTCGGGGCAAGGAGGGTTAAGTGACTTGCTCAGGGTCACACAGCTAGGAAGTGTCTAGTGTCTGAAGCAGGATTTGAACTCAGATCCTCCTGAATTCAGGACTGGTATTTTATCCACTGTGCCACCTAGCTGCCTAGATCAGGGACTTTTAGGTGAAATCATGGAATCCTTTGTCTAGAGATAGAAGGAACTTTTACAGTAAGTGAAATGACTTACCTAAGGTCACATAGATGGTATAGTGCAGAATCATGATTCAGTGTTTCCACTAACCAATGAATGATGTATCTCTGTCTAGAGTATACTGTACAACTGCCTTCATAATTCAGTGATCAGATCCAGTAGGATGACTTTTGTATTTGATATAAGGAAATGTTCTTGTTATATTTATAATTACTGAATCATCATAGTGCTTTGCATATCCTGTCCTGCATTCCATTAACAGATCTGTAAGCAGTAATAAAAAGTAATATAGGCTATTATCTTCAAAGTGTTATAAAACAGACATAAAACATCAATCCAAGAAGCAGCCTGGTGGCAGAGAGAGATCCAGGCTCGAAGTCAGGAAGACTTGGATTCAAATTTCATAAAACCAGACACATAATAGCCATGTGATCCTGGGCAAATTATTGAACCTCTTAGTAGCCAGGAAGATTTCTAAGAGTTTCTGTTGCAGAACAGCATGCTAGAGACAATGTCATCCCTTGAAGTTTTCTATATCAATGAAATCATAAGTATAAACCAAATCAGGAACAACATCAGCAATATAACAAAAGATAATATAGAGCTTTTACCTCCTCACCCCACCTTAAAACAATCACTGCCATACTGGCAGAATAAGGCCAGCAGTAATGGACTCAAAGCCTCTTTCCTGAAGCGTAGTTTTATTGCCCAACCTCCAATTCCCCAGGAGTCTTCCTTCCAACCTCTAGGATGAATCAGCACCAGTGCCTAGGTCCAGATTCCTTACTCTTCCCCCTCCCCAACCATATGTCTAGTCCTGCTAGACTCAGATAAGAACTCCATAAAAATCCAGTAGAATTTACTGGCTTGAGAGAATGCCCTATACCCTCCAGTGCCCCAGCAGATTTCGCCTGGGTCCCAGAAAACCTGAACTTTTTCCACCATCTTCCTTGACTGCCCCTTGTATTGTAAGTAGGTCCCTCAATTAAGTTGGATTTCTTTAATATCTTTTTTGTGTGCTCTGTGTTTCTTTGCATTGGATTTTGGTATTCCAAATATTTCTAAATCTTCATTAAGCTAAAGCTGTAAGGAAATAAAATGATGAACCAGTAACTAATTTGAGGACATTCTTTGTATTCTTTTTAACAGTGATGCGTACCTTTGGAATCCTAATTCCTACTGGTCCTGATGTTCTGTTATTTTGCCCCTATCAACATATAAATGACAGTTCGCTTAAAATACACCATTTGGATTTCTTAACATATGTCAATACACATTTTAAAAATAAAACATTTTATATCAAATACTTGGAGGATTTTCAATGAAATATTTTGTTTCAGGAATAATTTAAATTATAATTAGCCTTTAATCTTTTTCAATGCCTCATAGGTTAACTTTGCCCACCGAAGAATTAATAGGCTCAGCATACTGTAAGTATTTAGTTAATTTACTTATTTAAAACATTAAAAGCTTTTGACTCTTTGACACCCAAACAAAAGGCAAAGCAATCAAATGACTTTTGACCCCAGCTTATCAGATGACTGGTGTAATGCTGTCAAACCCTTCTAGAGGAGCAGGCAAGTAAGGTCGAATTTTATAGGTGTTTATGACAGTTTAAGGTTCATACTGCCTATCTTTGTCAACACCAGAATGATGTAGGTCAGCTGGCCAGGTTAATGAGACTGAGCAAAAAGGAAAAAATCACTTGAGACACTGGAAGGACTATCATATTTAGATTAAACATCAGATTTTTACATTTGTGAAACAAACACAATACAAACAAAACCTATGGAAGCACTAGTTCCTTATATTATTTCCTCTGGGGTAATGAGTATTTTTGAGTTAATTGCTTTCAATATTTAAGCACCATGGAGGTTTCAGCTAATAAACTTGGACTCCATGATGCCCCAATGCCCCCCTTTTCCCCTTGAGAAGCTCCTTACTATCTACTAAATCAATGAGTCTTTTTTTTTTCAGTTGAAGGTTGTGGATGTTTTTTGAAGAAAAGATTATTGCTTTGTTACAGTGAATGGCTCAAGGGCTTTTGTTGGACTAGTTTTTTATGGTTGTGTGTGCATATGTGTGTGTGTGTGTGTGTGTGTGTGTGTGTGAATTTTCCTACTCTTGTCAGTACTTCATGGAATGTGTGTGCTAACTAAATTACATACAAAGCAACATCTTATATAATTGTTCAGTGACAGGATTCACTTACATTTACTCTAATATTCAATGGAAAGAGGGGGAAAGATCCCTTGCCTATCTCAATATTCATAATATCAAAATAATATCTCAATATGGTTTTCATCTACCCAGACTGTGTTTTAATCAATTTCAACTGATGAGTAATACCCAATGTTTGTTTGAGATTCTAAAATCTCTAATATTTGTTACATTGGTATAAAAAAGGTGGGACTTGTGAAAGCTGTTTTTACATATTCTGGGCTTATTATTATATGTCAGAAAGAAAGAACAACACAGTAGTTTAGGGAGCTGTTTAGTCCCTATTACTTCCTTCTTTCCAGTGAGGATATTAAAATGAATACTGAGTATAACACTCAGTATATTTAAAACCCTTTAAGGGCTATAAATCCAAGAGGCAACTGAGGCATAATGGATAGAATGCTGGGATTAAAGTCAGGAATACCTCAGTTCCTATTCTGCCTTTGGCAGTGTCTGTATAACCACTGGAAAATTGCTTAAACTCCCTGTATATCAGCTTCCTCATATACCAGCTGTACATATTTTAATGGATGTAAGCCTAAAATGAAGTAATATGTGTAAAGCACTCTGCAAAATTTTAAGGCACTGAAGAAATACCAGATTATATTATCGTTTTCAGGGGTGGGAAGTCAGTACATATTTTCATTGTGGAGACCTCCTCTATCCAGTACAGATCAGCAACTCATATCCAACTTCTCTTGAAGTTCTCTTGAAGAGCTACATAGAACAAGGAAAAAGTGAGGATTATGTCCATGGTCTGCAACAGTAATGTGTCAGAGAAAGGTTTGAATACAGACCTTCTTGATTCCTCTTTGTCAGCTGTGCCACACACTACCTCTCTCTGTGATTATTCATAGGATCATAGAATTTGGGGCAATGATTTCAATGGTAGTAATTCCCTTACCAAACCCTGCCTGGTTTACTCCTACTCTGCTCCTACTTAAATGGTGTTGAGTGGTGCTAGTAGAAGTCACACATCAGTTCTAATCAGGCATACTAAAAATTATCATTGTAATTACTTAAGAATTGTTACAAATATCTCAATTTATGATGGAGAAAACTGAAACCAGAGAGATTTAGAGACTTACCCATTATTCCATTATGCTAATTACCTAAAATTGGCTATACAACAATTTTCTAATCTGTGTATGTTTGTGTGTACCTATAGAGAAAGAGAGAGATAGAGGGAAAAAGAGAGACAGAAATACTTCATGTGTTTCCCTTACTAAAGTGATCTCTTTATCTCTAATGAACTCTCACTTTACTCCTTATCTAGACCCCCTGTTACTTACCTTATCCCTGTGTTTACTAGTTGCCTTGGAATAAACTGTTTCCAGCTTCCACTTTTGTTGCCTATTCCTCATCCTTATTATTCTCAATCCTAATCCTTCTATGTCCCACTCTAATCCTGTCTACCCCTTCCATTGTGACCCTCAAGAATTCCCATTCCTGAAAACAACTGAACAACAGCAACAGCAAAATTGACTCCCTCTCCTATTCCCTACAGAAGCTTTTCCAAACTTCTTCTATCCTCAAGCCACCTGCCCATCCTTCTCCCCCCTACTTTTCCAGTTAAGGACTTCTCTTATGTTCCTGTGAAAATGGCGATCTTCTCTCCTTTTTTCATCTCAAAACCCTTTTGACATCATCCATCATTCTCTCCTTTTACTCTAATCTTTGTCCAGGAGGTGAACTCTCTCTTTGCTAAGGCCAACCCCTTTACATGGGCTCTTGATCCCATCCCCTCAAGTAGATTGCTGTGATATTGGAAAATTTGCCAGAAGTAAGAGATGTTGTGAAGGTAAAAATGACAGATTTGGCAATTTATTGGATATGTTAGATGAGGGAGGGTAGGGTTGTCAGTGATAATATTGTATTTTCAAATGTGCTCATAGACTCGAAACTGTTCCACTATATCACCACTGTTCCTATGATCTCTGCATAGACTCATCTACCTAGCATATTCACTGTGTATTTAAGGGTTATATATCTCTTCACCAAAGAGATCACAACCATTTTTAGCAATAGTAGAAGATCTTTGTTTGGTACTGTGACCAAAATGCCTATGGCAAACCTATAATAAACCTGTTTCAAATTTTATTAGGCTTATTCCCAAAGGTAAGACTACAACGTCTGTCTCTAAGCCTATATTTAAAAGGTTTACAGCTTAGTAGGACCTGTTCAAATTTACACTTCTCTGATATAGCTTTCATGAATTCAGGCTCATTTTCACAACACAGGGTGCCATTGGAAGAAAATAGACCTACTGACATATATCAGATTTATATATTGCCTAGAAGTGATATATGAATATTATATTTTTGTCATTGATCAGTCATTTTTCAGTCATATCTGACTCTTCATGGCTCCCTTTGGGGTTTCTTGGAAAGATACTGAGTGGTTTGCCATTTCCTTTTTCAGATCATTTTCCAGATGAGGGAACTGAGGCAAAAATGGTTAAGTGATTTGTCCAGGGTCACATAGCTAGTAAGTGTCTGAGACTGGATTTGAACTCAGGATTTGAACTCCCAACTCTAGGACTGGCACTCTATTTACTGTACCACCTAGCTGCCCAAATATTATATTGCTAATAATAATAACCATTACATTTATGTAAAGCTTTAATGTTTGCAAGATCCTTTTATATACATAACCTACTTTAGCTTCATAATCCTGTGAGTTAGATAAATTTCATATCTTCCCTGTGAGATAGGCAATATGTATGGAATCATAAAATAACAATGCTGTAAGAAGTCTTAGAAATCATTAGTTTAATCTTCTCATTTCACAGATGAGGAAGATGAGACTCAGAAAGGTCATGTGCTGTTTTGCTTTGACTAATATCCTTCAGGATACATTTTTCAGTAACACAGATCTCCTCTTCTGATGCAGGTCACTTTCCTTCAATGTGGCCTCATCTTTTGTACTTTTTTCTATTTTTTTTTCTTTAAAACCTCAAATAGATGATCCAACCTACACTGAAAGTCTTCTCATTCTCTTGATAGACTGGGGTTAGCAACTTAACAGTGCACAGATTACTGGGCTTTGTGTCAAGAAGACCTGAGTTTGAATCTAGCCTCAGACACTTACCAGCTGTATGACCCTGGGCAAGTCACTGAATTCTGCTTGCCTTAGTTTCCTCATGTAAAAAGTGAGCTGGAGAAGGAAATGGCAAACCACTGCAGCATCTTTACCACAAAAACCCCAAATAGGGTCATGAAGGGTCAGGAACAAATGAATAGTAACTAACATTCATGTGTTGTTCCACAGTCACATTATATGAGCAAATCATCTTTTCTAATCACACATGTCATTGATGATGTCCTCTATTCCATTTTTCATATACATGTTGTTTCTGGTAACATGCTGAAACCTATTAATGATGACCATATGTCTTTCCATCATCCTTTGTGTATTTCTAATTTTTGATACTTCCAATATCACAATGTCCATGATCAGTCACATACTATCACTAGGATAATGTTAATGTTAAGTAAATAGATGGGATTTTTAACAGTGAGCAGTTAGGATGATTAAAAGCACTGTACAGTTCCTAAATGTGATTTAGCCCAATTTTCTCCTCTTTTTTCAAATCACGTTCTTTCTACAGTACCTATTTTGTTTAGGTATTGTGAAACGACAATAAATATGCATATGGGAGATGAAGTTGTGTGTGGTTGGGGAACAGCTGACAGATAAACAGAGATGGATCCTAATTCAACAGGTTATCCAGAATCTGAATAATAAGTATTTTTGTATCTATTTTATTTTTATACTTTGAATGGTGAGTTTATTTTCTTCGTCACTGACATGGATTTCAATGAGGAGACTTTGAGTTTTTCAAGGTTTGATGTAATGATTACTATGCCATCCCTGAGTGGGACCTCAAGAGTATACAATCCTACCTTCAAGTCTTATCTCATATATACCTTTCATACAACTTTTTCTCTAGTCTAACTCTATTATTCTCTGTACCCAGAGTGATATCCACTGTTTTCTACGCCTGGAATATTTGCATTGTCTCTTATGTTAAATTCCTACCCACTCTTAAAAGTCCAACTTTACATGCTTTTCTTTCATTAGGACTTCCCTGATCATTCATTGTTAATAAATTTTCTCCCCAAATGTCATTGATAACATCCCAGTGTTGTTCTGGAACACTACACATTGTAGATATCTATGCTGATGCCTTCCTTTTATGCTGAAAGCTTCACAAAAGCAAGGGAAAACACATGACCTAAATTTTGTATTGCACCAAGGACCTAGAATTTTGTTTTCTACACACAGTAGATTCCTCATAAATATTTGCTAGATGAATAAATATTAAATATAATTACATCTAACTACTGTCAAAATATGTGGCTGATTCATTCAGTTCAGACTAAAAATCAATAGGTGACCAGTTGAATAGTGGATTAGATTAACCACATGGTAGCATAGTATCAATCTTACCAGTTTCAACTCTACCTCAATTTACCTATGTAAGGGATGGGGATAGTGATTATCCCTACCCCCTATAGTCCTATTGATATTGTTACAGGATTCACTCACAGATGTTGGGAATTTGAATGTGGTAACAAGGTGCTAAACTAACTCTAAAATTTCAGCCACACCCTTTACAAATATGAACTTTCTCTGATTGAGTCATAAGGGCATGGCTAAGCAAACAAATTAACCACGCTCATGGCGGCTTTAAATAGCTAAACCCTAGGGAGGTTGAGAGAGTTTAGAGTCTGGGAGCACTTTGTGGAAAAAATCCCTGCAGGAGGGAAAAGAGAAAGTCTCTCCTCCCCCCTCCTTTAAGCCTTGTCATCTAGCAGAGAAAGATACCCCAATAGTTGCAACATTCATTAGTTCCAGAGAGGTTAAGGCACATTTTAGGGATCAGAAACACATATTCCAGAGGCTCAGAGACACAGAGAAATAGTTTTCCAAGGAAAGGAGGAATTTTGAGGAAAGGGACCTCTATCAATAAAGAAGAGAGTTGGCTCTAGCCTCAAGAGAGAACTAACCCCATTTCAGAGACAAGAAACTGATTATCTGAGAGGCTAAGTGATAATGTCAGAGTTACACAGTTTAGAAGTAACAGAGCCGGGATTTAGTAGCAAGATTCAAAACTTGGATTTGAACTCAGATCTCCTGACTCCAAGTTCCATGAACTTTCCATCACATTACATTGTCTATTTAGATTTAGATCCCAAACAATGAACATTTCTTCCTTTTTTATGATTTTTCTTGAATCCATAGAGATAATTGGAGTGATATATTTATGGCAGAAAAAGTAAGTCCCAAATTTGAGGTATTAACTGGAAGGAAATCAATATCTAAATCATGTATTCTGTTTTATAATATACTATTTTTGAGGCAAAGAAACCTTCATCATATTTGATCCATTTCACTTCAAAAGATTTAGTGTACCATTTCTGTGGGAACAACCCACTCTCATCTTTAAAGCCTCTCATTTAGAATCATAGAATAACAGGACCCCAAGCAGACTTTACCTCAAAAGTTTCTAACCCGGGGCAGCTAGGTGGCACAGTGGATAGAACACCGGCCCTGGATTTGGGAGGACCTGAGTTCAAATCCGGCCTCAGACCCTTGACACTTACTACCTGTGTGGCCCTGGGCAAGTCACTTAACCTTAATTGCCTCACCAAAAAAAAAGAAAAAAGTTTCTAACCCATATCTGAAGCCCTATCATCCTCTACAACAACCTTGACTCTGCTTTAGTACCTCCAACAAATGGAAGCTCATTCCTTCTTTAAACACTCCATATTTGAATGGCTTTAAAGTGTTTTTTTGATGTATTGAATCAAAGTCTTCCAATTACTTTTATCCATTGACCCTTTTCTTTCCAGGAGACCAAAACAGTAAGCCTAATCCTTTCACATAATTAATTTATTTAAACATCTCATCTATGGTTCTAGTTTTTAAACAAGAACCAGGTTAAAGTTTAAAATAAAATGTAAAGCAATATAACTTTTAGAAGTTTACCTCTTAAAATCTAACAAAAACCATGACCTTGAAAGGTATGGAAATCATTCACAATTCTTTTCCTTATTAGGTTAAAAAAAGTCAATGATTGGGGCAGCTAGGTGGCGCAGTGGATAGAGCACTGGCCCTGGAGTCAGTAGGACCTGAGTTCAAATCTGACCTCAGACACTTAACACTTACTAGCTGTGTGACCCTGGGCAAGTCACTTAACCCCAATTGCCTCACTAAAAAAAAAGTCAATGATTGTTGTCCTTAAAGGTTATGTGAGTAGGAAGCAATAAAAGCAAGAAAGAATAGAGGTAAGAAAGAAATATACCATATGTCACTTGGAACCTAAGCTCAGTGGAATGACTCTTAAGTGCTTCCTTAATACATCTTATTGTACTTAAGTGTAGAATGAGATGTGGTATGCTTCCCCACTTAATTTTTTAAAATTCCATTTGCAACCTGTATGATCTCATAATGAAGAAATTTTCACAAATATTAGGGAGACATTAAAGTTAATCATGTTAGATCTACATACAATATACTACAAATACAGTGGTTACTGATACTTAAAAATTGGGAGTGGGAAAACACCTAATTCGTGCACTAATTTAACAAACAAATGCCACATGTTCAAGGAAGAAATTCAGTTTTTTTCTTCTTTTCTTTAATTCTGGGGCTCAAAGGATGATAATTACATTAAATTTAGACTTAGATAGAAAATTCTCCACCAGGAACTTGAGTCTGATAAATACAGGGATTAAATCTTCTAGTATGATTTTTTGGTTGTTTCAAGTGAATTTATAAATTCATAATAGTTTTTAAGGATACTTCTAATGGAAACTTACATATATTTTCTTTATATTTATAATGTATGTATATGTTACGCGATATATTATACAATATAAAATTTTATATAATACATAATTAATATTATAGTACATAACTAATCTATAATATATAATTAAACTAATGCAGACATATGCATTTAATATACGATGTAGACAATATATAACATATATATAATGGGTAGATATTATACAATGATAAAATCATATACATACATACATACATATTCTTGTTGCTTTTCCTATTTGAACATAAGCTCCTTGTCAGTAAGGATTGTTTCATTTATTATATTTTTGTGCCTGGTGGCTAATACAGTGCCTGTCATGTAGTAGTACTTAATCAATACTTGATCATTTGATTGATAATTCTAAATGCTAGACAGTAATATGGAGATCTTGAAAATATTTAATCCATTTGGACTCTGGTTAAAACAACTAGACCATACAGCAGTACAATGGATGAGTTTAGTTCTCAACCACCACCTGAATGCTCTGCATCCAGTGGCCATATTAAGCTGTGCACTGTTAAAGAGCTGTGCATGCTACAATACAGTTATTTTGTTGTCTACAAAGATCTTGGATGAGTGGGAGTTTTCACAAGTAGCCAACATTTAACACAATGTGTATGATAAACAAAATTAAATCATAAAAGCCCCTCCTTTTGTTATTAGTTTTAATTTCTTCCCCCATAGATCACTACAGGAGTGATTCTGTTTAAAGGGTCAGAAAACTAAAATTCTTCTCCCTTTCTCAGCTTTCCTTGTGATAAAGATGCCAAAGATCAGTGAAATACCTACCCCCCCCAAAAGCAAACAAAAGTGATAACAGAGGAGTTGTCATTGACATAATACAGAAAATAGGTAATTAGATAATGACTTCTCAACAGTTGAGTTGGTTTCATTAAAGAATTGTAAGATAGGTTGGATTTCTGATGGGCATTGGATAGTCTATAAAAGTTCATTTGAACAATAAGGACCAAGATAGTTGCTCCTCCTGATTTGTGACAATTTGTATAACAGGCAGGACCTAATATTCATGCATCCTGTTGCATGAATGTCCTGACAACCTCCTTGTATAATCAGATAGGTCTTATGTTTCAGAATTTCATCCAACAACATATAGACAGATCTTGACCATGAGCACTGCGAGTTTCAAAATAATGTCCTAAAATGCTTTTATTGTGGTTGTTGGTTTGTTTTATAAGCCTACTTCAGTAGTCAGTCAAGCTGTCTTGCATGATATCTCATATGATTGGTTGGCCTTACTTTTTACTGAAGCTAAATCCTATACCTGCGGAAGTAATCCTATTCCATCTCATCTCTTCCAACAAATTGTCATCTCTGTTATCCCCACTCTATTTCTTATTTTCAATCTCTTCCTGCTTATTGGCTCCACATATGTCTACACCTCCCTGACCTCAGAAAGTTCTCACTTAATCCTTCCACCCTTCTAAATTTTATACTGTATCTCATCTGTCCTTTGTGGCTAAACTTGAAAATGCAGTCTACAACAGCTTCTTCCACTTTCTCTTCTCTCAAATTCTTTTTCATTCCTTACAGTCTGGCTTCTTATCACATTATTCCACTGAAACTGTTCCCTCCAAAATTACCAGTGATCTATTAGAGGCCAAATTCAATGGTATTTTCTCAATCCCCATTCTTCATCTCTCTGCAATCTTTGACTCCATTGATCATCCTCCATTACTTGATAATCTTTTCTCTCTAGGTTTTCAGGATTCCACTTACCATTGGTTCTCCCTGTACCTATCTGACAGATCTTCTCTTTTTTTCTAGGTCAGTGGTGGTTAAGTGACTTGCCCAGGGTCACACAGCTAGTAAGTGTCAAGTGTCTGAGGCTGGATTTGAACTCAGGTACTCCTGAATACAGGGCCGGTGCTTTATCCACTGTGCCACCTAGCTGCCCCACCTGACAGATCTTCTTAATCTCATTGTCTGGATCCTCCTCTAGATCATGCCCTTTAACTATAGGTATCCCTCAAGGTTCTGTCCTAGGACCACTCTCTTTTTTACTCTATGCTACTTCATTTAGTGATCTCATTAGCTCCCATGGATTTAAATACCATTTCTATGCTGAAGATTCTCAGATATCTTGATCTGGATGTCCAATATAAATCTTAAATTCAACATTTCCAGAACCAAGTTCATTATATTTCCAACTAAACTTGTCCTACCTCCTATTTTCCCTTCTAATATAGAGAGCAATACCATTCTTCCAATCCCTCAGTCTTGCAACATACATGTCATCCTTGATTCTTCACTTTCTCTCACTCCCTCCATACACAATCTATCACCAATGCCTATCAGTTTAACCTTTGAAATATTTCTCATATATGATCTCTCCTTTGCTATGATACTGTCACCACTGTGGTGCAGGCCCCCATTATCTCACACCTGAACTGGTGACCTGGTGGATCTTTCTGCCTCATGTCTCTTTCCAGTCTAATCCATCTTCCATTCAACCACGAAAGTTATTTTGGTAAAGCATAGGTGTGACCATGTTACCCTGTATTCAGTAAACTCCAGTGGTTCCCACCATGTTCAGAACTGAATATGAAATCCTCCAATCCTTCATAAACTACCTTTCTTCCTCTCATTTTTCCAGTATTCTTATAGCTTACTTCTTATTCTTTGATCCAGTAACACTGGTTTCCTTGCTATTTCCTTGAACAAGATACTCCATCTAATCTCCAGGAATTTTCTTTGGCTGTCTCCATGCCTTTATGTCCTCATCTCTGCCTACGGGCTTCCTTTTCATCCCAACTAAAATCTTCTATAGGAAGCTTTTTCCAGCCCCTCTTAATTCTAGTGTCTTCCCTCTCTTAGTTATTTCCTATCTATCCTTGTATATAGCTTATGGTCTTCCCCGTTAGATTATGAGCTCCTTGAATGTAGGCACTGTCTTTTTTCTCCTTTTTTAATCCTAGTACTTAGTACAGTGTCTGGCACATAACAGAAACTTGATAAATCTTTAATGACTGACTGATAAGCTAGTGATAATTACTTACATTTTTTAAAGGAGCACAAAAGCATTTTATCATATAGACTTCTAAATTTCCCCCCTTTTAAATATGTCACCCAAGATATCCTTTTAAAGTAAAGCTTTCCAAGATAACAAAATTAAAGGTATAAACATCTACAAAGAGGAAACAAAATTATCTATTTGAAAATAATATGATGTACTTAGAAAAACATGAATCAGTGAAGAAACTAATTAAGACTATTAATAACTTCAGTAAAGTAGCAAGAAACAAAATAAAGCCACAAGATAATTGCCATTTCTATATAGTAGTAACAAAACCCTCAGAGATATAAGAAACTCCATTCAAAATAATTTTAAACTACATAAAATATGTTGGAGTCAATTTACTAAGACACATGGATTTATATAAATATGACTCTAAAACACTCTTTATAGAAATTAAGTTAGACTTCACTAATTGAAGAGATATTTATTGCCCATGGTTGGGCTATGCTAATATAATAAAAAATGATGATACAATCTAAATTAATTCACAATTATAGTGCTATACTAATCACATTACCAAGAGGATATTCAATAGAACTCATCAAAAGAATAACAAAAATTCATTTGGAGGAAGAAGATATTTAGACCATTAAAGATAATGGGGGGTAAAATGAAGAGAAATTTTAAAAAGAAAATGGGAAATTCTGCACCTTGCTCCCTCAGATGATTCAATAGTTGACTTCACTTGCTTCTAGCTCAGCCCTGGGCACCAATCATGGGAAACAAAGGCTGCTAGCTCTTTTTCACTGTAAAGAGGAGAGTGGTCTTTCACTGTACCTGGGCTCCTTGAGTTCTATCCTTTCAGTTCCAGTAACACCATCAGGAAGGGGTTGGAGACAGGACATGAAAGTGTGTGTATGTGTTCTTATGTTTGTGTTTATTTTTTAATCATAAAAATATTTTATTATTTTCTAGTTACATATAGAGATGGTTTTCAACATTTGTTTTTATAAGATTTCTAGTTTCAAATTTTTCTCCCTCCTTCCCCTCCCTGCCCCCCTACCCAGACAGCAAGCAATCTGATAGAGGTTATATATGTACAATCACATTAAACATATTTCTGCATTAGTCATGTTGCGAAAGAAGAATCAGAGCAAAAGCCAAAAACCTCAAAAAAAAATAAAAATGAAAAAGGAGAAATTGTATGGTCCAATCTCCATTTAGATTCCACAATTCTTTTTCCTGGATTTGGAGAGCATTTTCCATCATGAGTCCTTTGGAACTATCTTGGACCATTGTATTGCTGAGAAGAGTAAGTCCATCACAATGTTGTTGATACTGTGTACAATGTTCTCCTGCTTCTGCTCATCTCACTCAGCATCAGTTCATGTAATTCCTTCCAAGTTTCTCTGAAATCCACCTGCTCATCTTTTCTTACAGCACAATAGTATTCCATTACATTTGTGTTTATTTTTGTATTTGTGTGTGTTTGTGTCTAGGGAAGAATGCTCTGGAACATCATTCTGCTGCTGGGGAGGGGGCAATGGTAGAGCATTACAAAACCTGTCCATGGGTAGATATTCTGTTTCAATGTTGCTGCTCCTAAGTAGCTGCCTAGAAGACAAGGGGAGAGGGCACCTGGGATCCTAGAAGAGATGAGGGGATTTCATTTGTGGATTTCACTATATACTTTACCTAGAAGTAGTGAGGATATCAAAGCCTAGCTCAGAGAGATTATAGGATTTCAAGATCATAATTCCTGATAACTATAGGAATCTGGTCTCCCTGGGGCTTTGGGATTCAAAACCAGACCTTATTTCCTGGCTGGGAAAGGGGGAAGAGTCACAGATACGAGACAACCAATGCCTTTCCACCTGAAGTCTATAGTTGCACCAGGCATCCAAGAGGCTTTAGTGGATGAAGTAGCCCAGGAGATTAGTTAGCCTGGGATATTAAACTTGAGAATTTGGAGTCACTTCAAAAGCAAGAGAGAAAATTTTCAAGGATATCAATGGAAAGCTACAGGGCCACACATTTCAGGAGGAACTGACCTAGGGATTGGGTGTTTGAAAAAAGTAGAAAACCTTGCAGGAATAGTTCCAAGAAAATTATTTTATCAAGAAAGAGGTTTCAGGGATGAAACTGCCCTCCATTAGAAAACCTCCACTGAGAAGCTGCAATCAGAGCACATAAAAGCATGGGTCATGGAATTATAATGAGCATGTGAATCTCTTTTACTATCACATAGCTTTTATTCAATATCAGAACCTACAGAGGGGAAAGAAACCCTATGAATGTGAGAAATGTAGAAAGTCCTTCAGTAGACCTACACACCTATTAAGCAACAGAGAATTCATACCAGAGAGAAACACTCTCTGAGGAATGTGGAAAGATTTTCAGGAGGTCCATATACCTTACTCGGTATCAAATAATTCACAATCAAGAAAAACATTATAAATGTAAAGGTTGTGGAAAACATTTCACCAACATTTCAGACCTTAATAAACATCAGAAGTTTCACAATGTAGATATCTTAAAAAATATGAAGAATATGGGAAAGTCTTCAATGGTTGCTTCTCCCAAATAAAGCATAGAAGACTTCATGTTGTAGAGAAATTCCATGAAAAATAAGAAATATGAGAAGGTCTTTGGGCATTATTCAGCCCTTATTTAACATCAGAAAATTAATACTGAGGAAAAGCTTATAATTATAATAAAACTTGAACTAAAGCTCAGTCCTTATTAAACATCAGGTAATTTACCTTGGAAATGAAAGTGGAAGCCAGGTGGATCAAACCATCATCACCACTTTTACCACTCTCTCCCTCCCCTTGACACTAACGAGGATGACCTAGAACCTTGAACCCAGGAGCCTCATGAATAGTAGTGTTCCTTAAAAAACAGACCTTTAAGCCTAGTCTCACTCCACCCTCTGCAGATGTCATTGTGTAGAATTGTTTCACCTTCCTCACCATCATTTGGAGCAGCTACTGGCCTCCTGACACCAATAGGCAGATGGACACAGGAGCCTCGGGATTAGCATCATCAACCAGTCTACCAATCTTGCTTCTTGCCCAAGCCTCATTGCTGTGATCTAGGGAAGCAATTCCTGAGTTAGGGGTAGCTATCCCCACCAACTACTGGTTACCTTCTACTCCCACGGCAAGCAAGCCAGCCTAGCTGACACAGCAGGACACCTTGAGGAAGATGACTGGAGGCAGCATTTACCAGCCAGATTAAACCATCACCACCCTGACTACTCTCTCCCTTCAGAGCCTTATAGAGACAGCCCAGGATTATGAACCTAAAAGGATTGAGAAAAGCAATTCTTCCAGCTCTCTGCCCATAGCCATCATCCTGGGAATTTACATCTGAAAAGATAGCCTTACAATTGATCCTGCAGGTGCTACAGGCATATCTCTTGAAGATCCAGGAAAAACAAAAGTTCTTGTCACCAAAGTCCTTGGTATCTTCAAATATATAAACACCAGAATATGATACATCATTGGAAGTGGTATTAAATAAGAGACATTACCATTTGTTTTTCTGCTACAGCCTAAGGACCATGGGACCTTTCCATTTGACCTAAAACTGAAACCTTCCCTATTTTGTCCACCCCATTAGACCATAAGCTCCTTACAAATAGAGACTGTTTGACTTTTATATTTATATTTCTACTGCATAGTAAAGTACTTCCATATAGTACTTCATAAATATTTCATTCATTCATACTAAAAAAAAACAAGCTGAGAAGCTTATTAAAAGAATTAAAGGAAGTATGTGTTGGGAGGAAGGGGAGTTGTGCTTGTTTAGTATTGAACTAATTATTTAAAAGGTATGGGGAAACCCCCAGTGTCAAGGAGGACAGCATTTCATCTATAACTTATAGTCTTAAATAGTTACCCAGGACACTGAGTGATAAAATAACTTGTTCATGGTCAAACAGCAAATATGTGTCAGAGGCAAGACTAACCCAGGCCTTCCTGTCTCCAAGGCTGGTAAGCTATCCACTTATACCCTGTGTCTCAAAGGAAGTTATAAGGAAGGAACTTAAAGCCATTAAGAAATTGAAAGCTCAAACAGAATTGACAGTTCAGGATAGAAGGTAGTAAAAATAAAATTGTTGCATTAAAAAAAATAACAGCAACGAAAAACAAAAATTCTGAGATACAATAAAACCAATGAGTACAGTCAAAAGACAGCACAGTTGGAAGAACAATTGAGGTCTACAAACAAAAATGATTGATTTTGAGGATAGAAAATTAAGCCTCCCAGGAAAAATGATGAAACAAAGATCTAAGTAACATAGTTTATTTTTTTAATCATAAAAGAAATTTGCCCACATTAGAGTTATACTCTCAGAGAGAAGGTACAAGTTTAGTTCAACCAAAATTGTAGTTTTGAGAATCAAAGAAAGAGTTGCTAGTTGTTGGGGTGGGGGGACAATCGCTTATAAAAGAATGAATTTGAATTCATAGGACTATTCATTAATGATTAGATATGAAGGAAAATGCTGAACTACAATATAACAAAAATCAAAGAAATGCATTTTGCCTCCTATAAAGTTTGAGCATGTTTCTACATAAAAATAGACTTTCAACAAAATTACTTATCTTGAAAAGGGAAAGTAATGATCAGGATCTTTGAAATGCAAGTTCAGCAGAAAAATGAAACTTAAAGGTAAAAAATTCATATAGAATGAATAGACTACATAATTATCTATGTTTACATGCAACAAAGAGAAGACAAGGCTGTTTTCTCTTACAACGTCTGCCTTATCTAAGGATCACTGAGGAAACAAAGAGAACAACTATGGGCTAATCTCATGAAGAGAAATCATATTAAAGTATCCCAGAGGAAGGACAGAGAAGCAACAGGTATGAACTGACTTAGTGCTTTTGAAATTGAAGATCTCCAAGAAAAGTCATTCAAAGATGTAGGGGATGAGGGTTTATCAAGAATACTTTCATCTAAGCTAAACACGAAAAGTATATACACACATATATGCATATGTATAAACACATGCATATATAATACATATACATGTGTGTATTCACATATATACATGCACACATATATAAAATCAAAAGTAAAATAAAGGGATTGGGTTGGAGTGGACAGGAAAGAGAAACGGGTATATCTGTGTCTGAGATCAAAGATGGAGATCAGATAATTTCAGGTATAACAAGTTGTAGATCTCTGCTAATGGTATCTTTTCTTTTTAAACAGGCAATATAACAAGATTTAATCAAAGGAAAAACAAACAACAAATATAATCTTCAAATAGAAGTAGTCAAGATATTTGGTCCTAAAATCTATAGAGAACTGACACAAATCTGTAAGATTAAGAGCTATTCCCCAAGTGACAAACATTCAAAGGATATGAACACATTTTTCAAAAGAAGTAAAAATGATCAGTAGCCATTTTAAAAAATGTTCACAATCACCAGTAATGATAGAAATATAATTTTTTAAATTCTCTATTATTTCTATATACCTATTAAATAAGAAAGATGGAAAACATGGGGAAACTCAATGTTGTAATGGCTGTGAAAAGACAGTCACACTAATTCACTAAGTGGAACTGTGACTCAGAGATCTCATTACTGGGTTTATATTCCAAGCAGGTAAGTGATAATAAATAAGTAGGGATTGAGGGAGATGCTATTCAATTATATAAGAAAAGTTTGGTATAAAACATGGGTATGTACTAGAACTCAGATTTTTCTGGCAGCAAGACCAGTTCAAGAAACATGGACAGACTTGTATAAACTGATGCAGAAAGAGCCCAAACAATACACAATGAATACAATAGTGGGAAAACAGCCCTAAAGAGCAACAAAACTCAGATCAGATTCGATGGATGATGATATTGGTGGTACCAAGATATTATATTTAAAAGTGTACACCTTTTCTATTAACAATCAGTACACTTCAAAAGTGAAAATCAGTAACTGCCATCATTCAAAATTACATTATTAAGACATTTTTCTTAATTGTTTTTGAAGAGTATTATTTATGCAAAATTTCTTGAGAAGTACATATTGTATCAAGCCAGTACGCATTTATTAAGTTCTTACTATGATCCAGGAACAGTGTTGATTCCTGGCAATGCAAATAGGATCAGAAAGTCAGTCCTGCCCTCAAGAGGTTTATATTAAAATGGGGGAAGAAAATATATAAAAAAGAGTCATAAAGGTATGGAGAAAAGGGTGGAACCTGGCTTGAAAATACTCCTTACTATGGAAGCTCCAGCAAGAGCTAGCCCATTAAAGGGACAGGCCACAAGAGTGGAAAATACTTCCAATGTATGAAGTCCAAGGGTTAAATGAAAGATTCCAAGATGAAAAGGTTTCTGGGACATTATAGAGAAAACCCAAGCAAGTCAGAAGTGTAGCCTGAAGATTGTGTGTCAAAACAAAATCAACTTTGATAAAAAAATATCTAGAGGAAGGTTTCTAACACATTTAGTGAGACATATATGAAAGGATAGAAACGAGTCACATTGGATTTGAAGACAGAGATAGAATGTACTCCACAACACTTGAGGAAGTAACCATATTCATGAGATCACAAATTCATTGAAGTATTGAAATGCATATCTATTGATGTTTCAATGAATTCTTGATCTCATCAGTGTGATTAAACTTTTCACTGCACAACTTCCTGTCCTGTGAAATTTTTGTACATGTCCCTACACAGAATCAATATACCAGACCAGGCAGAGAGGAAAGAATTGTGCCTGTGCAGGATCTTTATACACATCTCCATTTCTGTTGCCTATGTTCTTGAGTATTTTCCTTTGTAAATATTCTATCTTGCCATTATAGTACCTACAACTTCCTAGCTGCTATGTATTCAATGGATTGACAAGATATATTGTGGTTTGACTATTTTCAGTACTTTTCTAATTGAATTTTCAAGAAATTTATATGAGCTTGATATTCTATCCATTTTTTAATTTTATCAAAAACACAAAAGTAGATTAGGTATAATTATCATTTTCTGGCTAAGTAAAAACAAAACTAAGGTTTTCAAACATTAGACTATATCTTCTTAATGATCTGGTTGAAAGATAAAGGGCTATTTTCATTTGTTCTATATCATCTTATTTTTCAAAAGAACATTATTTTATAGATTCCTTTACTATCCCAATGGGATGGGAAGAGGAAAGATATGTCCATTTTATAGATCTTCCTGAGACCCAGAAAAGCTGAATCATCAGATCATAAAAGTATTCAATAGAGACTTTTGCAATCAGGGCTCTTACCACCATGTAACTGTGAAAAGTTTTAGAATAGATGGTCATTACAGACCTTATTGCAAATCACATGAAGTTATTTTAAAAGACATTCATTAAATGAATTTTATTTTTGTACATTTTACCAGCTCCCATGTATTCTTGATGTGCAAATTTTCATGTTAAAAGTGGGTAGAATTAAATCTGTTTCAGTTACAAACTTTTTGCCTCTCTTGTTAGTGTCAGGCCATTCATGCCAGATGCTTATGACTTGGAAAGGGGAACATATTTGATTCATATGTAAGCATGAGGAAACATACTGCTTGCATAATATGATATGCACATACAAACATATACCTGTGTCTGAAACAAGATTTTTACATCTCTTATGTAATGAGGTTACTCGAAGAAAGGAATAGGAGAAAATATGATGTTCTGGGGTAGCATGGGGGGTTGGTTGTTTGGTTTTGCTCTGTGTTGAGAAATGAGAAAATATCCACTGCTGGAAATTAAGGAGCTGATTCCTTTAGGAGAATATTGCCATATTCAGACAAATCAGACCATAGCTAAGGAAGGTTTGAATTATACTCCAAAACTGAATCTTTAAAATTGATTTACACATACTCTTTTATTTTTCTCTGGGGAATCATTTCTATACTCAGCAAAAAAGTTTTTCTTTTCTTATTTTTTCAATTTAGTTCAGTTTGTATCAATGTCAGAAATATACCATGTGGCTTCCTAGTGAAATTTCAAATATTCTAATACATGAAAAGATTAAACTCTCAACTGCAAGAGAACTAACAATAGAAAAGAAGGAAAGATAGTTTGAGGAATTATAAGGTTATTATCATTATATTTGAAGTGATTCCAAAAGGTAATGAGGAGCATTTAAAAGCAACTATTATCTACTTTGTTCATGGAAGTTATGCTATTTTGGTCCCATTTTTTTAGTCTCCATCTTTTCTCTCAAGCACATTAGTTTCTATAGAAACAATGAAATCAATTATTAGGATGAAGATACATTAAATATTCCAGTGTTCATGTACATCATTTCCAATTTGTAAAATGTTTTAAAATATTCTTTTACTATTATTTTATTTGTTTTGAAGATTACATGTTGTTGAGCCATGGACAATTATTTGCTAGAGAATTGTATACAAGCAGCTCAAAGCAAGCTAAAGCATTTAAAAAATGTTTATTTGGTGTGAACCTGAGAAGTAGTCAAAGACTTCAGGTGAGGTTTACTGACTTCCTGAAGTGTACTTCCTGTTTCACTATTTTCACTTCTATTTATCATTATTTACCAAGTTTCTGTTCTACTTTTTTTTGGCCTTTCTAAATTAAATGAGAAATTCTATTGATTCACTTTAACAAGCGTCATAAGAACTGTAACATTATTAAGCTAAAATCTCTTTCAGGTATCCCATGACATGTGACATGTTATCATCAAGAAATGGAGAGTGCAACAATACTATAATAATAGGACAAGAAGTGAAAGATTTGAGCAATGGTCTGGTGAATCTGATCAATGTAGACAGCCACTGTGAATGTGAGCCTTGAAGCCCTTCATCCTTCATTCACAAAATCACTTCTGTAAAGAACCAGAAGTATAACTGTCACTATCCCTGTTATTTTATCTATGTAGACACAATATAAACATTTGTGTATGAAATTTTTGAGTAGGTAACCAATTCTCAACTTTTTTTTAAAAAAAGGTAGAACTACTAATAATTACTGAACTTCAAGAGAGTGACATGAATGGATATGATAAAGGAAGATTAATCTGCCATTGATGTATAGAATTTATAAATATATTATTTCCATTTTACAAAGAAACTAAGACTCAAAAAAATTAAGTGACTTACCCAGGGTCACACAGGCAGGAAGTAGCAGAACGGAAAATATGAAACTCGGTCACTTGACTCTTCATTTTATAGACATGATTCCAAAATGAGAAGTCATAAAAATCCCATAAAACTTAGGACAGATGGCAAGTGATTCTAGTGTCTGGACACTGATAAGTTTAATTTTTAAGTTCTTTTTGATAATATGCCAACTGATAATTTTGAGACTACTTATTCTAATGGGTAGAGTGACCTTATACAAATCATAAAGTGAAGACTTGATTTTGTTACTACATAAGGACTTTAAGGGATATTTTTATGTTAATTGGATAAATATCCACCAGTCGCGGACAACCATGGATCAGCGCCTTGAAAAGCCACAGGCCACAGTGTGGCTTGTGTGTATCTACCCCATGAGGAGTAGCTGGAGTGTCCTCTCCAGGGCGCTGGCCTGGGCATATCAATATGGAAAACAAGCTGATGCCCATGCAGCAGTTTTTCCCTCTCTGAGACATTGGTGGATCCAAAGGAGAGGCAGAGCCAATACAGTTTGGCACCAGTGCTGCAGCAAGAGTTACCAGAGGGATGTGATGTCCAACATCCAACTGCCTAAGGGACTCCGACTCTTGATTTTTCCTCAGGGCTAACTCCCGAAGCCTTTCCCATATATAGGTATAGCCACAAGGCAGCGGAAGTTTAAAATCAGGGTTCCTTCCCCTAGGCGAGTTGCCTGCCAAAGCTAATGAGCCCCACCTGCCCTAAGCGAATGGTTTTAAGGCACCAGTGACTTGCCTTTGCCCCTTCTCCTGTTAGTGGAAACAGTTCTGCCATGAGAAGGCCAGGAGTTGAGCTTCAGTTGTCAGAGGCTATTTGAGATGCACACCATTGGAGCATTTTATAGAGAGCAGGAGCTTATCCCCACCCCCACCCTGGCATGACAACCTTTGGAAACTACCATTGGGTAACTATACTGCTGATAAATGTGTGAGTTTTGTTGTTGTTGTTGTTTTTACTTCCAAGGCATGTTAAGCTGGTTGTGTTCCCTAGCACAAAATTAGAACTATTATCGTTCCAATTTATTTGTGCTGTAATATGAAATATTTGGATTTTTGTAATTAATTGTGATTATATTAATGCAATTAAGATTTTGGTTTTTTATTGTTGTTACACGTAGCTAAATCATACTGGTTTCCATAAATATATTGACATGATGACATAAAATAAGTACACAATGAATAAAAATGTTGTGTCTTTCATAATCAGAGGGATATTTATAGGCTTACTAACAGTAGTCAATGTACTTTGTGTTTTCTAGAAGCAAGGATAGTTTCTACTGAGCCATTTTTCTCTTTCAGAGTTTTTGTTGTGACCAAGGACTTAACTTTTTGGAGAAAACTAAATAGGATTCAGGGTGCTATACATAGCTTTGCAATCGACATGTGTTCTTTGTGAAGTTAAAAAGTTGTAGAGAATTAAACCTTTGATTTTGGCCTCATTAGCAACATGTTTCTAACCATCTGGGTTAACTGGCCCAGATATATCATCTAAATAAATATTGCTATGATCTGGGGTTGTTGTTTATTTTTAAAGTTATCCTAGCTATGACGTGGCTAACTATTTTTTTTTCCATGGGAAAGGAAGTGGAGACATAACCAGGCATGTTTTTGGTGAATTGTCACTTGATAAACTATTCTGAATGCACTAAGTGCTTGAAGTCTATAAATATATTCCTTCATTTAAATAGGTCCTTATTAAGCACCTCCTGTGTGCAAGGGCACTCTGCTAAGCATTATGGAAAATATAAAGATGGAAAAGCCATAGCTTTTGTTCTCAAGAAACCTTCAACTTAGGGGCAGCTAAGTTTTGCAGTGGATAAAGCACTGGCCTTGGATTCAGAAGGACCTGAGTTCAAATCCAGCCTCAGACACTTGACACTTACTAGCTGTGTGACACTGGGCAAGTCACTTAACCCCAATTGCCTCACCAAAAAAAAAAGGAAAAAAAAAGAAACCTTCAATTTATGAGAAATAAAAATACATATAGTTACAAAATAGAGGATATTAACTGCTATTAGAGAGTTACAAGGTAGTTTGTTGGTTCAGAGGAAGAGAGAAAGTATTTGAACTGGGCTTTGAAAAATGACTAAGGTTTTCATGGGCAGATGGAGTGGTTATTTCAAGAAGAGAGTACTTGGATAAAGGTGCAAAAGTGGGCAAGTGCAAAAAAATGTTCATTTGGAATTAAATAATCCAATCTGGCTAGATTGATGGCCAGATGTAATAAGTGTAATAGATGTGGCTAAAAAGTAGGTTAGTCATATTAAAATAGTGCAGGGTTCATCCAGTGGGTAATGGGAAGCCATGGTATCTTTCTGAGCAAGAGATAAATGTCAATGGGGCTGTGATCTAGGGATATTAATCTGGTATTGAGGTAGAGAATTTATGATTGTATTATTATGTCCATTTTACAAATGAGAAAACTGAGACTCTGAGAACATAAGTGATGCACCCAAGCTCACACAGGTAGCAAATGTCAAAAGAGAGATTTGAATCCAGGATTCCCAAACCCAGGTCTTCTGACTCCAACATTATTTCCCACAGACAAAACTGCCTCCATGTATTCCATGTATTCTCTTTATGAAAATATTATACTCATGTATGAAAGGGATTTTTGATGAAATTATGAGAAAGATGGAGCCATAAATAGGATGGAGTAGCCAGAGCTTTGTCTAAGGGTGCTGAAATTTAGTGAATGCTGATAGGATTTATACTCCTAGTACAATGTAGAAACCCCTGTGCTGGGGCAGCTAAGTGGCACAGTGGATAAAACACTGGCCCTGGATTCAGTAGGACCTGAGTTCAAATTCAACCTCAGACACTTGACACTAGTGGTGTGACCCTGGGCAAGTCACTTAGCTCTCATTGCCCTGAAAAAAAAACAAAAAACCTGTGCTCCTGTACTTGGCATCAGGTTAGCAAGAATAATTAATTAGAGGAGGAAGAAACCAAATGGTTTGCTTCTCCCTCACAGCAATGGCTTTCCAGCTGAATTCATCTCTGGCACTGCCCTACTCTTCTAATCCAGCCCTACCTCAAAAGCATCAGGAGGCCTCTTGCTGTCCTGGGGTCTCTGCCCAAAGAGACTGGTATCCTGGGGTTTCTATCCCTTTTTTGTGAGGCAATTGGGGTTAAGTGACTTGCCCAGGGTCACACAGCTAGTAAGTGTTAAGTGTCTGAAGACAGATTTGAACTCAGGTCCTCCTGAATCCAGGACTGGTGCTCTATCCACTGTGCCACCTAGCTGCCCCTCTATCTCTTTCCTCTCCCCATTTGCACTCAACTTTTTTTCTTAAAAACTTAGTATGAAGACTTGATTGAGGCTTCTTGCCCCCAGGTGCCAAAATTACTAGTTATGGCTATAGACAAGGATACAGGAAGGCATTGTAGGGAATTTTCTACAGCAGATAGAATCTTTAGTTACACAATTGAGAATACTGGATCCCACTGTGTTTATTGCTTGTTAAATAGCAAAAGACATTTGACCTGACAGAGTAAAATGTAGGATTAAAGGCTTTCCAAAAGTCAAGAGGCTTCCATGCTTATGTTAACATCCTATTAAGACCCCTTGATAGATGCAACCACAAATCTAACTTCGTGCAGCCATCCCACATTATGAAAAACACATGAAGCATGAAACAGGGAGACAGAGGCGCACCAAAGGTGTTTGCTATTGTTGCAAAGGATGTTTAAACAGAAGAGAGGGGGAAACTGGGTGGCGCAGTGGATAAAGCACCGGCCCTGGAGTCAGGAGGACCTGAGTTCAAATCCAGCCTCAGACACTTGACATTAGCTGTATGAACCTGGGAAAGTCACTTAACCCTCATTGCCTTGCCCCCCCCCCCCGCTAAAAAAACCCAAACAAACCAAAGAGATATTCACTAGAAATGGCAAGGTCTTCCATATTTTCCTACTTACCAATGACATTGTGCTGAGAGCATCAAGCCCAAAAGATAGTAGGACCTCTTCAGGGAGATTCAAACTATGCAAAATAGGTCAGCCTAATAATTCACAGATGACAAATCAGATGAAGAATGCCTATTAAGAAACAGTATGCGGGGCAGCTAGATGACGCAGTGGTAAAGCACCGGCCCTGGATTCAGGAGTACCTGAGGTCAAATCCAGCCTCAGACACTTGACACTTACTAGCTGTGTGACCCTGGGCAAGTCACTTAACCCCCATTGCCCTGCAAAAAAAAAAAAAAAAGAAGAAGAAGCATGGCATATTTATGGACTTGAAGTCAGGGGACCTTAGTTTTAATCCCCTCAGACACTTTGTTCACTTTACTACTTACCTCAATTATTTCAATAGCTTCCTATTTGGTCTCATATTTCCAGGATTTCCTCTTTGATAAATCCATTCTTCATTTTATTGTGCTTCACAGATATTTTTGTTTGTTTGTTTTTTGGGGTTTTTTTTTGTTTGTTTGTGGCAACCCTGGATCAAACAAGGCTATTGGCACCATTTGTCTAACAGCATATGCTCGTGTATCTCTCTGTTATATTTAGGTAATTCTTGCAAGTTTTCAAACTTTTCATTATTACTATCTCTTTTATGGTGATCTGTGATCAATGATCTTTGATGTTACTATTATAATTGTTTTGGAGATCTATGAACCTGCCCATATAAAATGGCATACTTAATTGATAAATGTTGTGTGTGTTCTGTTCCACCCACCAGCCTTTTCACTCTCTCTCTACTCCTCCTCAGGCCTTCCTATTCCTGAGACACCCCTAATGACCCTAAAATGTAAGAGTCAATGTGGCAAACTTCATAGTTTTCTTATTTTAAAAAATTATCACAGCCACCCCAAACTTCAGCAACCACCATCCAGATCAATCAGGAGCCTCCCATCAACATCGAAGCAAGACTTTCACCAGCACAAAGATTATGACTTGTAGAAGGCCCATATGATGGTTAGCATTTTCAGCAATAAAGCATTTTTAATTAAGGGATATACATTGGGTCTTTTAGAAATAATACTTTTGCACATTTAATAGAGTAGAGCATAATGTAAACATAACTTTTATATGTACTTGGAAACCAAAAGATTAACATGGCTTGCTTTATTGCAATATTTGCTTTACTGTGGTAGTTTAGAATTGAACTCACAATCTCTCCAAGGTATGCCCGTACATCAATACTTAATTGAATATGTGATCTCATTGAAATGGGTCCAACTTGCAAAAGTATAGATTTCAGTCCATCCACATATTCTTATCCAGTGCAAGTCTTGCCATTTACTTTACAGTATAGCTGAAGAAAGCACTTTGCAAATTTTAAAGCACAATATAGGAACAAGGAATTTAGTACTAGCAAGAGGAGTAGTAATAGTGGTAACAGTAGTAGTAGTAGTAGTAGTAGTAGTAGTAGTAGTAGTAGTAGTAGTAGTAGTAGTAGTACCAGCAGCAGCACCAGTAGCAGTAGCAGTAGCAGTAGCAGAAATAGTAGCAGTAGCAATAGCAGCAGTAATAGCAGCAGCAGCATCAGTAGCAGCAGCATAAGTAGTAGTAGTGGTAGTCGTAGTGGTGGTGGTGGTGCTGGTGGTGGTGGTATACAGGCTATGACAATGGCCTAAATGACAAGTCCCTTGAGCCAATGCATCTGTACATATAGCTTAGACAGCCATCCATATTATGATTATAATCGCCATTATGAATAGTAGTCATCGTCATTGTCTTGTTGTGGTAATAGTATCCTCAGTGACTGAAAGAGAATACTTTTTAAAATTTTTTTAAAAAATGAATGATGACATTTGCACACCAAATTGCAATGGTTATTTAGAGAGAGTCAAGTGGTTTAGATCACAATAAAAAAAAGATTGACATTAAAAGAGTGATAGGTAATGAGCAGAAGCAAACTAATCAATAGTGCAATTTCTTTCCCTAATCTGGAATAGACAGTACCAATGCCTTTCCTACCCCCCCTCCAATATTTTTAAGGTAGGGAATAGTGAGTAGGAAAATATTTGCTTACATTATTTTTATGGCCATCTCTTTTCTAGTAAAAATTAGACACCAGAATTTACAAAGACTAGTAGACTCTCATATCTGCAGTTTGCACAGTGAGATACTTCAATACCATTCCCCATGTATGTCCAAATTGCACAGCATATATTTGCATACAGTATAACATTTTACTGAATAAACTAACATAGTGGGATTCTGGACTCAAGGGACAGAGACTAGAGATATGCCACTGTGTCAGTTCATACAGTGACATATGTGACATGTAAATTCCTAAGAGAAAGATCCCAAAGCATTTCTCAGTGCTATCCAACTTTTCACTTATCCAGATTATGTTCAGTCCCTAGCAATCTGACCATATATATGAGTCTACAAAGTATGAAAATGGTATAATACAGCATTTTATATTACCTGGGCTCCATTGCTGTGAATGTACCGTTTCATGATAACTATTTTCATTGTGAATTTTCTTTCTTTTTAGATATTTATTACAAATAGCCCTCCTTTGGGTCTGTCAAACCAATTTTCTCTTTCATTACACATTGGAGAAAGATGAACTAGCTCATCTAGAAATGAGTTTCTGAACTTGTTCATTTTTAGAACCAAATTCATACCAAACCTTTTTTAGTTTACTATTTTGAGGTTCTGAAATGTTCAGTTATGTTTTGTTCACTTTGGTTTCCAGCCAGGAACAGAACCAGAAGGGCTCAAATACCAAAGGAAAGGGTGTTCTCACAGTATTTCTGGCCAGGACCAGAAGTGGAAATATCGAAAAGCTCACAAGTAAAGCTGTTCTTCTGAGATTTTTATCCCAAGTCTGCAAAACCAAGGGCTTTGCATAAAGATTACTTTGAATAGTAATCTGAACCAAACTCTTACTGTTAACATTTCAGAGTTGCTCTCAGTTCTCTAATCTTGGATTGTTCCCCTCAACTCAGACATGATGATTCCATCACAGATACACCTCAACCTGGGAAAATTTTAACACCTTTTGTTTCCTTCATCCTCCCACTATTTTAGCTGCCAAATATTCCACTTTCTCTAGGCCAGGACAATGTATGAAGCCAACAAATGCACATTATTATATTCTTGTTCACAAATGCATTTAACTTTCTGGCTTGAGGAAAAGGATGTTATTCTCCAAAACTGTTAGGGCTATCATGGTGGTTGATTTCCATCCTTTCACCATCCTGGTGCAATAAGGAAAGACAGTTACTAAGGTAGTCAGGAAACAAAGAAAATAGAACTTTAGAAATAAGTCAATAAACTAAATTGCACATTGACTTCTCCCAAAGCCACTGAAAGATTGATGCTTTGTAAACAATGCATAAGGTGCTGTTGAAAATGAATGAGGTCCTTTCTGTTGCCTAATAGATCCATTGTTCCTCTTCTCCAGACCAATGTGGCGTAACTCTGAATGTTTGATCAGTGTGTCTCTAAACTAAAATTAAACTCATGTCTTTAAACACAAAACAAGTCCTTTTCTTCAGTTTCTCTATAGTTTCTCTAAAGCCTATGATCTTACCAATTTGAAAAACTTCCCTTTTCACATACATTAGTGAGTTTTCCAGACCTTCTCTCCTGCCTTTTTTAAAAGGCTGTGAGCTTTCCAGTTCAACTCCCATTTCTGTAATAAAGTTTCACTTCTTTAAAAAAAAACAAAAGAACCTAACAGTCACTAACCCCTCTGCTTCAGTTTCTCACTAACAATAGTGAGAGAAAGCCACAGGCTGGTATCCCCACTTGGACGAACATCAGTTATGTTAACCTGGTATGCCTAGAAATCTATGAATGGTTTTTAAAGAAGACTCTCCTTTTTCTCATTTTCTTTCCCAGGCTATTTCCATGGTCTCCAAAACTCTTAAACAGAATGGTTCTGTTATAAGGTCCAGCAGGGGAAAATCTACCAGGTCCCAACCATCTGGGAAGCCCCATCATTTAGACTGACAGCAGGTTTAACATATTTTCCAGTTATGACTATGAACTTTTGAACAGAACAAGCAAACACTCAAAGCCTTGGGAAAAAAACTCTCCCTTCTTCACTAATAACAGTCTTGGGCTAAAAAGAATACTTAGCAAAAAGTAAAGGAGAATTCAATAAAAGTACCTTGTCACATTGTATTTACTAGGTCAAATGCATATTTTGGTACAAGTGCTATACATATTTTGGTAATGCATATTATTTACTCAGTTGAGCCTAATGGCTCCTTCAAAAGCCATTAAGGTGTATTAAATAAATACATTTTTGGTATGTGTGCTAATTTTGAAAACACATTGTTTTATTTACAATACATTCTTTTGAGTCAAAACCTACTTCTCTAGAAGTGGTTCCACTGTTTGAATTGAGTAATTTACAGAGTGGGGAAATGGAAGCAAAGTCTTTGTGGATGAGCTCTTATATTGCACCTGGAAAAGCTTCGGTTAATGGCTAATACTTGTTACAGATGCATTTGAGAAGTGAAAAAAAAAGATAAATGCTCTTTGGATTCTCAATATCACATAAAGACTGAAACAAGAAATCCTGGTTAAAGAAGGGTTTAGCAATATTTATAAGAGGTAAGGACGTCTCCTTTTATCAGTGCATATTTAAATGTCTCATAAATGGATCTGAGACAAACCCTTGGGCTAAGTTATTTAGTTCTCTACTAGAGTCCTTGAGAAAATGTGTCATGTCTTATCATGTTTACCAGGTCCTATTACAATTATCTGCATACTATATGAGTTTAATAAATGTTTATCATAAATTTGTATCTATGGGTTTATGAACACAGTGAGAGAAATATAATTCAATTTAGAATTATGGAATTTTAGAACTGGAATGAGTCTCAGAAATTATCTAATCTAATTTGTTAATTTTATAGATAAAGAAATTGAAGTCCAAAGAGGTCATGTGACATGTCACATAAATTCACACAAAACAAGTTTCCTCCCTTCTAATCCATTTCTTTGCATACTATACCACATCACTGTTTGTCAGTGCATCAGTTTGAAAGTCAATAGTTAGGATGCTTCCATATTCCTTAGATAGCTGGTATGACTATAAGGTATCCCAAGAAGATGTTGCAGTTTGAAAGAATGTTAGACTAAGGTTATATTGTTCAATCAAAAAGGAATTTGAGGCCTTTATCATGAAATATGATATTGTTGAAACTATTTAAATCTTAAAGCAAACTAATATTTAAGTGACTAGTTATTTACTAGTCTACTACTCCCTTTTTATTAGTTTTCTACTCCTGCTTTACTAGTCTTCTACTCTTACTACTACTAATAATAATTGAAAAAATTTTCCCTAATTTGAAAAAATTTAAGTTAAATATAGGATCATGTGGGGCAGAGATCTAAGCTAAACTATAATCTTGTTCTTTCTATGTTTACAACACTTTTACCCTCATAATAGTTTGCTTCACACAGGTGAATTCATATTCTTTAAATCAGAAAACTATTACTACTAACCACATAATATTAATGACAATAATAATAATAATAATAACTATATTTTATTTAGAGGTTGCCCACATACCCAAGTATCATGGGAGATTTAAAATTTTAAATGCATATGCTGAAATTACAACCATGCTGATAATACATATATATACTTATTTTCATTTATCAGGGATCTGAAAATGGGTTTCATTATTTTGAATGGCTTATATTTGATTGTTTTAGACAAAATAAGCAAACAACAGAAAAAAGCCATAAAATCCTATTAACTTTGTTAAGCATTGTTCACCCCTTTAAAACATATGGTGCATGACTGCTGAATTTCATATAATGCCCCAAATGATTTTTATTTTTCTTTCTGCCTTATCCAGCAAAGCACAGCATTGTAATCCAGTTCTTCCATTAACTATCACTTGTTTCTTTTGCCAACCATCTCATTTTAAAATATCATTTTTTATGAAGGCTAATGTTATATAGTGAAAACTGTAAAAAATTAATGGATAGCCTTGGTACTGAGAAAATGCATTATTTCAATAGTTTTATTATTTTTGTCCATTACACATTTACAGGTTTTGCTGCTGTATATAGATATGTTTTATAGATTACTCTTTACAAAAGGTATTACTTTAACACTTTCATCACTGAGAAATTTTGATCAGTTTATGCTTGCCTTTCAACAGGAATAATGCTTGTTTACTTATAGCTATAGTCAGTATCCTGAATTGTTGTTAAAATTCTTATTTCTTTTAATTGAGTTAATGAGAGATCTTTACAATTACTTTTTTGAGGGAGGGTAGGGCAATGAGGGTTAAATGACTTGCCCAAGGTCACACAGCTAGTGTCAAATGTCTGAGGCTGGATTTGAACTCAGGTCCTCCTGAATCCAGAGCTGGTACTTTATTCACTGTGCCACCTAGCTGCCCCTTTAAAATTACATTTTAAAAATAATTTCAGAATTTGAATAAATCATCTGTATGTTAGTAGAATTTCTGAAAATCCTACCTACTATATTCAGAAGTTATCTGTATCTGATACTTACAGATACACAACCACATTTTTTGTGGTTGGTTAGTTGTTCAATTGTTCAGAAACTTTGCGACCCGATTTGGGGTTTTCTTGACAATGATACTGGAGTGGTTTGCTATTTCCTTATCCAGTGGACCAGTGGATTAAGCCAAACAGAAGTTAAATGTTTTGCCCAGGGCTACATAGCTAGTAAGTATCTGAGACTGGATTTGAACTCTAGTCTTTCTGACTCCAGGACCAACCTTCTATTTACTGATCCATCTATCTGCCTCGTATAAGCTTTGTTGTTGAGTCATTTTAGTCATATCCAACTCTCCATTACCCCATTTTTGGGGTTTTCTTGGCAAAGATATTACAGTAGTTTTCCATTTCCTTTTCCAACTCATTTTACAGATGAGGAAAATGAGGCAAATAGGGTTAACTGCCTTGCCCAGGATCACATAGTAGTAAGTGTCTTGGGCTAGATTTGAACTCAGATCCTCCAGACTCTAGGGCCAGCATCTATCCACTGTACCCCCTAACTGCCTCATATGGATTATTTTAGTTTACATTCCCATGAAAAGCTATTTTGCCTCCCATTAAGAACCATTGAGGGGCAGCTAGGTGGCGCAGTGGATAGAGCACCGGCCCTGGAATCAGGAGTACCTGAGTTCAAATCCGGCCTCAGACACTTAACACTTACTAGCTGTGTGACCTTAGGCAAGTCACTTGACCCCAATTGCCTCACTAAAAAAAAAAATTCAAAAATAAAAGAACCATTGAAAGCATAAAAATGCCATTAAAGGCACTCTGCTAACCTCTCTGACTTTATCTTCAAAGTCCTTTTTCAGCACCTCTGTGGCATGAGACCAATTCATATTTTTCTTGGAAGCTTTAGATATAGGGGCCCTAATGTTGACATCTTCTTCTGAGGGTGCACCTCGATCTTCCTTGTCACTAAAGAAAGTTTTTATGGTCCTCCCCTTTCTCTGTCTGCTCATCTTGCCTTTCTTTTACTTGCCTTTTAGCTCCTTAAAGTGGGGCACTGTTTCCAGGCTGCAGTATCCCAAGTTCAGGTGTCCTAGGTGGTATGATTTAAGGAGCAGATTCTTCACTTCCCTGGTCTGTAGATGACCTCAGACCAACTTGCTAATCAACCAGCTTTGTGTGCTGTGGTTGTCAGATGCGACGAGCCTGCACCCCTCCATCACCTGGGCCACTGCTACCCAAGCCTATCCCCTGGTTCCCAGCAGGGGTGAAAAACCCAAGAGCCATTTCAGCACCAGCAGAGACCCCTGTAATCTCCCCCCTGCCAAGGGCTCAACCCTCTCACCAGACTGTGAGCTTAGTTCCAGACGACACTGGCACTGCAGCTGATTCAGAGGCTCTGGGGGTCTCTTTCTCTGGTGAGGCCTTCCTGGGCCTCGATCTGTGTCAGGGTGACTGTGCGGTTGAGCTCCACTCCTGTCTCAGCACAGCAGCTCCCTCTTTCTGACCTTCCAAGCTGTCCTTTGTTGGAAAAAGATCTCAGCACCTTCTTCTGTGGATTTTGTTACTCCAGGAATTGTCCTCTGGTATTATTTGGCTGTTTTTTGGAGTGATGGTGTAGTGAATTTGAGACCTCACTGCCTTTCCTCTGCCATCTTGGCTCTGCCCCAGAAGTCGTATGACCCCTTTTTGCAAGAAATTTTTATGTGACCCTGGGTAAATATGTATATGAAGTTGGTATTCATAACCTTTCATTGATGCCAATTTTTTTACAAAAAGGGGTTGTGAGTGGAAAGATTTTAAAACCATACTACCCTCTTGACCATACTGCCTTTTGAATCTCTACTCGATCATATTACCTGTTGAATCTATCAATCCATTATAATTCTACCTTTTAAAGACAACTTGTAGCATTCTAATATAGCAATTTTACATCCTAAAAGTTTATAGGATTCAGAGTTGGAAAGGATATTAGAGTTTATTTAGAGCAACCACCCCCCCTTAATTTTACAGATGAGGAAACCAAGGACCAAAGAGGAATTTCCTCAAGGTCAAGCAGCTAGTAAGTATCTTTCAGGGTCATGGTTCGAATTCCCTTCTCCCAGTCCAGGTCTGAGGTTTTATCCACCCTTCTCCTGACTATGTCTTTAGCACCTTGAATTTTTAGAGAACATGATATGAGATTTGCTTGCTGACTTCCATCTCCAACTCCCTGTGTACCTCTATAACTTCCTCTTTCTCCCTCAAAAATAGAGAAAAATGCCGTGAATATTTTTTACTATTTGAAATAGCTACTAGTTATTTATGTAAGTTGAAAAATACCCTCACAAAATTATTATTTTTTCATTAGGAAAAAGAAATTAGAATTATTATCACCATCAAATAGTGTTTATTAATGACCCCAAAACTAAATAATAATAATAATAGCTAATATTTATATAACACATTAAATTTTGCAAAGTGCTTTACAAATATTATCTCATTTGATTCTCCTAACCAGTGGTATCAAACTCAAATATAAACAGGACCACTAAATCCATACATAAAAATCCCTATAGGCAGGGTATTGACTTAGAACACCATGAATTAACATTTTCTACTGTATTGATATTTATTTTGATATTTTGACATTATTATATTTCATTAAATATTTTCTAATTATATTTTAATCTGGTTCTTAGCCTATTTGACACTTATGCTCACAACAACACTGAGAGGGAAATATTATTATCTCCATTTTTCAGGTGAAAGAATTAAGGCAGATAAATGTTGAATGACTTTCCCAAGGTCACAGAACTAGTAAGTATTTGAGACTAAATTTGAACTCTGTTCTTCCTGACTCCAGGTCCAGCACACTATCCACTGTGTCATCTTGTTGCCTATTATAAAAATGGAAAGATCTAATACTATAAAATAACTATCATAAACAATTTTTTAAAAACTCTAAATGGACACTATAGAGCAAACTGAAAGACATCCTTAATAGTGTTTCCTTTTGCACACTCTACACTGAAGCCAGGCTAAATTACTTTCAGTTATCAATTCTTATACCCCCATATATTTGCAACATGTTGTCTCTAGTATCTAGAAATAGCATTGCCTATCCCCTCCATATCCATCTATTGAAATTTTTCTTTTCAATCAAGACTCAGTTTGAGTGCTACCTCCTCTCTGATCCTTCCCCTGATTCCTTCCATCTCACACCATCTTGAAAATCACTAATCACTTTGTTTCACCTCTCCTAAAAATTTAATCATTTTTGGGGCAGCTAGGTGGCACAGTGGATAGAGCACCAGCTCTGGATTCAGGAGGACTTGAGTTCAAATCTGGCCTCAGACACTTATCACTTACTAGACGTGTGACCCTAGGCAAGTCAACTAACCCCAATTGCCTCACCAAAAAAAAAAAAATTAATCATTTTCTAACTTGTCTCATAGTTGTTTATATATATGCTTCATCCCCTCTCCTAAATCCCTTTTGTTGTTCAGTTGTTTTTCAGTTGTGTCTGAATCTTCATGACTCCATTTGGAGCTTTCTTAGCAAAGATACCAGAGTGGTTTACATTTTCTTCTCCAACTCATTTTACAGAAGAGGAAACTGAGGCAAACAGGGTTAAGTGACTTGCCCAGGGTCACACAGCTGGTAAGTGTCTAAGGGCAGATTTGAACTCAGAAACATCTCTTCCTTACTTCAGGTTCTTACTTTATCTACTAAGCCCTAGCTTCTTAAAGTGTAGGAATTGTGAAAAAAAATTGGCAACATTAAAAGGTTAAGTATACCTATTTCATATACTTATATGTCATGTAAAAATCTCTTGGAAGAAAAGTGGCCTCAAGTTGAAAAAAGTTTAAGAAGGCCTGTACTAAGCCACTTGGCTTATACATTTAGGGCAAGGATTATTTAGAATTTGTATCTTTTTATCCCTCTTGCTTAGCATAGGACCTGACACAAAAAGGGCACTTAACAAATGTTTGTTAAATGTATTTGAGATAAATATTGAGAGATGATTACTAGGTTCAAATCCCATTTATATGTTACCTTATGTAAATCATCTAACTCTCAATGTTTAATCTAATCAAGTCTGAGACTAAATCCTCTGGGATGGAAAGTCCCAATTTGCACCAATAGAAGAAGAGTCCTCATCTATACCAACAAAACCACAGTTACAAATCTACAGAGAAGGTTTTGTATTTTGAACATAAATCTATGAGTGAAGCAAAAGTTTTTAGGATGACGAGAGGAATTAACTCATTTCTTTCATTTAGTCTGACAGGTCTTCATGAAGGAGGTGGGATGCTAAAAGACAATTCATAGAGTTGAAAAGCTAATTGAAAAACAATGTGTAGACACATATACTGGGTTTGAATACTGGCTCTGCTGTTTGTGACCTGTGTGACCTTGGTCCAGTCATAGCCCATTGGGGTCTAGATTTCAACCATCTATAAAATGAGGTGGTTCAACTAAATGACTTCTAAATTCCCTTCTATGTCTATAATCTTGTTTAAGGATATGAGAAGACAACATTGGCCTTAAAAACGAACCCTGAAGGTGGTGGTACTTTTGGCCATCATCAATAAAGGGACTCTCAGATAGTCATAGTTGAATGAGTCTGAGTTTAGAGATGCTCTATATCAATAATTGTGGTTGAAGTAGAATCATTGTAATGCCATGGCTAAGAATAGGACACCTTCCTTTTCTAGGCATCTCAGGGAATACTGTTTATTTTTAAAAAGTTGTTTGGGACTTTATTTTAGGTGCAGAGATCAAATGCTGTGTTTTTCCCCACTGTCACAATTTCTTGCGTGACATGCTGTCACTATACTCCTTTATTATTTTTATATTTTTAAAAATCCTTTAAATCTTTCTATTTCTTAAAGCACAGAATGGCTTAGATCTTTACTTCTCAGAGATAGAACTCTCTACTTCTACCCTTGTATAAACCAGAGAAATTTTAACCATAGTACTTGTGTTCAGGCCAATTTTTCCCAGAGCAACTACTGAAATTAGTACCAGCTTCTCATCCACTGGTTTCTTCCTCTTTGGAATCCTTTTAAAACAGAATATAAAATGTTCTTTGGGTTACTTATGGCTCTACAACATAAAAAACCAACCCTCCCAAAAAATTACCATTCCCATTGCTGAGTTCCTCAACCAATGATTTGAGGTTTCCCTTGGGGAAAGTATCACTCTCTACCTTAACTGCAAAACTAATGAGGTAGCCTCACTTCATTTTTTGCTGTGATAACCATAAGAAATTGAGGGGTTTGCCCATAAGTTATCAATATTGAAAATGTGGTGTCTAACCTAATAAATGTTATTTGAAGCTTCTATAAAAAATTAAGAAAATACGTCTTCCAATGACATTATTCCAAAGATCAAATTTCTCATTAACAGTCTCCCTAACATTTTCCCCTTCAAAATGTCATACCTCTTCTCAAAACAAACAAACAAAATGACATACCTCCATTCCAGTGGTAGGGGTCTCATACCTAACAGTGTCAATGGTGACAAATAGTAGAAGTGCTTAGCTTTCAACCTAACAACTCAGGCTTCTGCCACGTAGTAGCAGATGGCTTGAGCCTTGATGTGTTAATGGCAGTGATTATTTTATGAATAGTGACAGCTGATCAAGGATATAAAGCAACAATAGTGGCTACCATCCTGGGAAAGGTGCTAAATGTGGGTGCTATAGGCTCTATCTCTCTGGTGCATTATTATCAATTCCAAAGAGATCTCTCTCAGTTATGGAATAGTGATTTGTAGCACAGACATGAGTGTTGTTGCTTAATTTGGACTATATGTGTGTGTACATGTATGTGTATATATGTATATGTATGTCTCAGTCCTTTGCCTCTCCATCTCATGAGTCACTACCATAAACAGGAATAGTATCACAATGACAGAAAGTATGGTGAACCTTACATTCATAGCCATTGGAACTAAATATATTAGTATCAGAAAAGTTCTTAACAAAAAAATTTTCATGCTAAAAACACTGATTAGAAAAAAATAATTGTTGATAGTTCTTAGTTCTTATATATAATATGGTATATTCTTTTGTGTTTTTAAAAACATAACTTTTAGTCAAGTTAATAAGCATTTATTAGGTATCTACTATCTGCTGGACACAGTGTTAAGCATTTGGAACACAGAGAACCAAAATATTGTAAATGATACCTTATAAAACAGAAATTCAGCTCCAAAGAATTTATTCTATTTTTTCTTGTAATTAAAGGGGTTAAGGAAGTAAACATTTATGAAGAGCCTATTATGTCCTAGGCACTAAGCTAATCACTTTACAAATGTTATCTCTTATGATGGTTTATTGTGGATTTCTGTTCTACAAACACCACTGTCCCTTCTTGTGATGTCTATTTAATAATCCACTGAAAATTTTTCATATTTTAAATATTCTTGATGGTGGTTGAGTCTATATATGCATGTGTGTTTCCCTCTCATTATCCAAATGTGCAGAATTTGAGATAAAAGTGTCAAATTGAGGCTATCCCAAAGATAGCCAGAATCATATTAAAATGTAACTGGGAAATTTTAAATGAAATAAATAAAAATATGATACAACATATAAAATGTTAATTTGTGGTTTTCCAAGTCAATATATTGCTAAAACAATCTGTTTCTATTTTAATTTGATACTATTACTCTGGGAGATACTCAAAAGTATCAACATAAATGAACATTAAAGGTAATATAATATGAAATGTTTTGTGCTCCTACTGGGGGAAATGGAAACATTTTGATAGATTTATAGGCATAGAATAACAATCATTTTTCATTTTCTGAGTGAGTTTTATGACAGAGTCTTCTCCATTCTTATGGAACCTCCAAGTGCCTCCAAGTTTATAGCTTCAAAACAGGTCTTTCCATTCAAGCTAGAGGAGAACCTATTATCTGTGCAGTGGCTCAACTTCTATTCTCTTTATAAGACTCAAGGCAAGAAAAAGTAAAGCTGTTGCAGATACTTCATCCTGCCTATTCTAACACCTCTCCAGGTTGTCTATTAGAGAATTAGTGTATTATATTTGCCCTAGGGACATCTAAGGTCCAGAAATATTTCAGCGATTTCACATTAACTAGTAATTAGTTTATACTATTTAATGCGGATGGGGAGGGGTGTTCCTGCTTGAGATATGACAGTTTTCCTCCTCCTTTCTCCTCAGAAGAAATGACTTCCGATATTGGGTCATTTCATTTCATGGTTTATGTAGGTTTTGACATAATTAGTTCATCAGGCTTCATTTAAGAAAGACCAAGGAAAATCATTCTCTTCCATAACAGAAAATAATATTTTTTCACTTCTCCTTTTCTGGGTTAAATTTTCCATTCATCCCATACATGGAGAAGGATTGTTTTGAAAGCAATGGAAGAGACTTTTAGATGTATGTTGTTTTTCAGTTGTTTCAGTCATGTCTGAGTGGGGATTTTTTGGCAAAGGTATTGGAGTGATTCGCCATTTCTTTCTCCAGCTCATTTTACAAATGAGGAAACTGAGGCAAACAAAATTAAATGATTTTCCCAGGGTCACACACAATAAGTGTCTGAGACTGTATTTGAACTCACAAAGATAAATCTTCCTGACTCTAGGCCCAGGACTCTATCCACTGCACCACCTAGCTTTATGACTGATTCTTATTGAAGTCTATGGGAGCTATACTACTAAAACTTAGTGCAACACTTCAAAAATTCACTTCTAAGATAGATATGTGGACAAATAGTAAGTAAAAAGAGTAGCTGAAACTACCTCAGTATTGATTCAGAACCTGATTATTATTTAGTTACAGATCAAATAAAATAATTTGGTGACAGCAAACCAAAAATCCAAGCTACACAAATCTGTAGGTATCCACCCACTGAGCACTATAGAAGTTTCTGCCACATAGGTGAAAGAAGAAGAAAAATGCTCCTGAAATAGGACTCAAGGAAATACAAAGAAGATAATAAGAGGTTTCATTGACCCAAATAGAATTAGCTGAGCATATAACTTCCCTAACATATAAATCTTTGCTTTAGTGATTATAATGTACAGTCTTCTTCCATTTACACTTACAGGCCTGACTTGCCGGTGCTCTCACACAGATGACTCCCAAATCTACATTTCCAGCCCTAACTGGTCCCCAGAGCTCTAGCTTATGATTCCAGGTGTCTGCTATATAGCTGCCCTTCGATGTACTGCAGGGTCCTCAAACTCACTATATCTCAAGCTGTACTCATTATCTTCCCCTCAATATATGCCCATCCCCCTAACTTTTCTCTTTCACAGAATCTCCTAGTTGGAAGAGACCTGACCTTGGTTCAGGAATGAGATCCACCAGCTCTGTCAGTACCTTTGATATAGTTCATCTGGGTCTGGTGACTGACTCTAAGCTCACTGTGAATAAGGAATCCTTGCGAGTACACTTCAGGGGAATAAAGAGATCATGATGGATTCAAGCAAGCTATGCCATGATCCTGATGATTATTAAGACTTAAAAAGTACCTACCACATATAATTGAGAAAAATGTATGATCAGGAAAGGAAAAGAGAGTTATACCATAAGAGTAAGGAATATAGGAATATAGTATAGGAATATATACAGATAGGGAGAGGGCTCTTCTGATTCCTGTAAAAGTAAAATGGCCTAGAGCAAGTCCTCAATCACATTGGATTGACCCTTTTTTGGAGAATCTGTGGAAGAACATATGTAGGAATTGCCCAGGATAAGAAAGGGGGGGTGTGGTTTGTGATCCACACTAGTGGGGAGACTGCCTACATTGAGAAGAGCGAAGATCGATTGAGTAGACCAACAGAGTAGGGGTGAAGTAGATCTCTGATCTCTGATCTCATTGGAACTGACAACTCCTTCTAAGCAATGCAGATGGGGATCTTCTCCACAACTTAATAGTATTAGAGGATTAGTTAGAGTATTGAGAGGTTTCATGATTTACCCAGAGTCGTACCACCAATACAGCTGTCTCAGAGGTGGAATTTGAACTTAGGGATTCCTAGCTTCAGAGACTTTTTATTCTCTCTGCCATGTTGATGAAGGTTTCAAGGTAGCTATTCTAACTGTGTGGCCCAGTGGCCATATGAACTTCCCTTTCCTCCCCATTATTGATCTTTATGATTTCTTTCTCCTTTTTTTCTTTTTTCTTTCAGAGCAATAGGGGTTAAGTGACTTGCCCAAGGTTACACATCTAGTGTCAAGTGTCTGAGGCTGGATTTGAACTCAGGTGCTCCTGAATCCAGGGCCAGTGCTTTATCCACTGTGCCACCTAGCTGCCCCATCTCCTTCTTTCTTAACCATCTGCTGTTTAGAACTCTTGTTTGTGGCAAGGAAGGAGGAAAAGATTGAGAGGAAATGTATTCCAAGATGGATTAGTTTCCCTCTAAGCCTCAAGGAAATACCATTATATTGTTATACCTACCTGGTCCTCAGGTCCTCTTCTTGGAAAAACCAAGATATGCTTCCTTTGCAAATATAAAATATCTGACAGTGTGAAGTCACCTTTGTCTTGAGACTTTATCATGAAATAAGCCTATATTTTTATGGGGGAAATATTGGGCCAGAGCACAAGCCATAGAAGTTATTGGGAGACCCTTAAGATTTTACCCTAAGTGAGTTTAGGTTCAAGGCCCAAATAGGTCACAACTATTAATACAAAATTATATATCAGATGCATTATGGGTTAAACAGAATTTTAGGGCTTCATTTGAGAACCTAGACAACATTTAAACAAACAAAAAATTCTTCTGTGAAAAAAATTTTCCTAGTTCCACACAACAGAACTTTTGGAATATAATCCATTCATGGGAAGAACTGTCATTAATACAAAATCGTTTAGCTTTCTATACTTCTTTCTCTCTCCAATTCCACTAAGTAAAAAAACAACAACAACAAATATTAGTGAATTGGTAGAGTTTTGGGTCAGTGATACCCACTTCCTACTTTTTGCTGATACTGAGCATGGTCATGAAAGATCTTTTTTTCTATTAGGAAAGTAGGAGTCACCAGCCAAAGACTATCTTATACATTCATCCATATTTATATATATGTATGCATATGAAGGTATGTGTATATGTGTGTGTATTTGAACCACCTAACCTTCTAGCATGGAAGATAATCCTTTAGAAATGCATATCTATACATATATTTAAAGTAGTTGCACTATATGAGCCAACAGAAAATTGGCCCTAAGATGACTTATAAAGGGTTTTTGTAAGACATGAGCAGAACAGCATGGGCTCTGACTAGGCAAGGAATTCAGAGTTGTAATAGAAAACATTTATTTGGCTACGGCTAAACATCCTAACACATGTTAGCATTTGCTGCCAATATGCTTCCTAATTAAGAACAACATAAAATCATAGGAAATCCTGTATCCCCGTCTTCATGTATTTTTCGTGTATCTTTTGTGTCCTGGCTTTACTTCTCAAGCATAGCTACCTCAAGAGAAAGGTTAATTCAAAAGTAATGTTTTGCCAACCATTAACTATGTTGTCATTAACAAGATTAATGTACATTCCAGTATGCATCAGCAAGCTAATTTTTTTCCCCTTAAACAACTGTTCCTATTAAAAGCTAATGAATTCTACTGTATTTTTAAAAAGAGCGCCATTTCTTTTAGTAAGGTATCATCTGCAAACTAGTTAAAGCTCCAGAATGACTGTGGATTTGGTAGCAGGGTGGTTTAAACAACAACAACAACAATACTTGTTCTGCCTTGAATTATATGGAATTTGGCCTCATTTGTATATTTTATCACATTGAACAGATTTCAAGACAAAGGACAGACTAGGATCTGTTTTTCGTCTAAACCCCTCCTTAAATCCACTCTTACTTCATCTGAAACCATTTAGAGAAGGACTAGTGAGTTTGTTAGATACTCCTCATTAGATACAAACTCTCATTAAGTTATTACTGTCTAGGTAAAATTTTATTAGATACTTCTAAACAATCATAGGATATATGTTTTATGAGGTACCCTTAGAGAACTCTAATTCATCAGATTGGAAATGGCCTAGATCCTACTTTGTCAAACTAATCACTTCCTCTCCCCACCATCAGGCAAGGAACTTTAAAAAGGGGGGAGGGTCAATGTTGGTACATTATAAGCTGACATACACCGACTTTAACCTTCTAAGTTTATTTCATATTTTTTTTCCAAGCATTGGAATAGGTTCTAGAATGACATTAAGAAATAAAACCTGCATCTGAAAGGTTATCTTTTCACTTTTTTTCCACTGGACTTTTAATGATTTTCAGAAATATTAAATTTTTAAAAATGAAATACA